>NC_050472.1:12109412-12409412 GCF_013373865.1 Monomorium pharaonis | reverse complement strand
AACATCCAATGGAGCTATGGATGTTTAATGGATCCCTAATGGATGTCTATCTAACTTCCACCATGGAGGTAAACCTCCAATGGAGCTATGGACGTTTACCGGATCTTTAATGAACGTCTGTCTAACTTCCGCCATGGAGATAAATCTTCAATGGAGCCATGGAAGTTTACTGGATCCCTAATGGACGTTTAGCTAACTTCCGCCATGGAGGTAAACCTCCAATGGAGCTAAGGAAGTTTACTAGACCTCTAATGGACGTCCATCTGACTTCCACCATGGACATAGACGTTCCATGGATCTATGGAGGTTTAATGGACGTCCATTGGACATCCACTGGATGCCAATTTCTATGTGGGAACTGACATAGTTATTTCTCAACAAAGTATGCATCATACTTTCGCGCACTTCTACCCAGGACACCCTTACCGACGGTGTGAGTGCGGAAAGATGGAGCAAAGGCGCCCCTTGCACCATCCTGCGTGCGCGCGCGCGTGTGTGTGTGTATGTGTGTGTGAGACTGCAGGTCACAGACTTCTGACTTTTGACTTCTGTGACCTTTTTTAGTAAAAAAAAGAACTACTTTGTGTGTAGTTTTTTTATCTCCTCCGTGCAATTCTTTAACTTGACAACAAAATACACTATTTCATAAAAAAATTTTTTTAAAACTTTAAAATTGAGAAAAGTCACGATTCTCAACATTTACCTAATCTTATTAGATTTTATTAGATTATATGTAAATAGATATTATTAAAGCAAACCTTCTTCGGATATTTCCTCTTCTTTGGTAATACTGAGAGAAGCTTCTTCTGCAATACCATATATAAATATCAAAACAAATATCGACAGTAATATTGTTGCTTATAATTATACAATTGTAATATTGCGAAATTTTTCTTTAGGCGGATATAGTGTTTATATAAACAGACTCTCTTTCTATTTACTTATAACTTTATAATTTTGTAATAAAAATTATATAAATAAATCCCTTAATATTATGTTAAAAAATGTAATAATTATTACCGATATGCTTTTCATACGCAGTAAATTAACAAAAAATTAAGAATAATAAATAAAAGTTTAAAAAAAATACAACACTTGAAGGAAAAGGAAAGGTAAAACATGTAAATAGAGAGCATATACAGACATTGTCTAAAGAATTAAAATAATTATTAAAGTACACTAATTATTGTTATAAAAAACATATTCTATTATTTTAATTTTATACAGAGATTATACAGGGTCTCACGATTACTACCACAATATTTTAATAACGTATTTTAAAGATAAAGTAATAATAATGGGAGCGGGTGAAATATATCAATCCTTATACTTAGATCAAAAAAGTTTCTTTATGATTCCCGCTAATAATGACAAAGGGCATAGCGGAATAAGCAGGTGAAATCTGCCCCCGCACTAATCGAGCTCAAATTGATATCATTAGTTGGCACCCTTGAGATGTAAAACTTCCCCAAATATTAGTTACAAAATTGCATTTTTGAGGGAGTTATGGAGGGGGAAAGAAAAATAAAGAAAGTGGTTTTTTTCGAAAATGGTTGGACCGAATTTAATGAAAAAAATATATGTTGTAAACATCATTTAGACAAGTTTGAGAAAATTTTAAGTAATTTTTGTGGTAAAAAAAACTCGATAAAAAATTTTTTGAATTTTTTATGAATTTTTTTGGGGGTGATAGTTCTGAGATACCACTTTTATATTTTCACAAAAACATCTCTAGATCTTCTTCTTTAACACTTTTTTTTTTAAATCAATCGGAGTGGTGGAACATGGTTAAAAATAATAATTTACACCGCGCCGCCGTGTCGCACCGCGCTGGCTGGGCGACCGGGCCGCGGCGCACGGCGATTGCTGTCATGTTGAACTTACATACTAGTTGCAGTGTTGCAATGTTTAGTTGCCAAGAAAAATTATGATATAATAATATAAAATATAATAACACATAATATTTCCAGGACGTCTGCAATTAGCCTATAAAACTTATCGTTTCGGCAGTTTACCACGAGGAAATCGCCTCTCACATTATCTATCATCGAGGTGCTTTTTTAATGTGAGTTCCCTTGCCTCTCACATTATCTATTATCGGGGTGCTTTTTTAAAGTGAGTCCCCTCGCCTCCTACATTATCTATTACCGAGGTTCTTTTTTAAAGTGAGTCCCCTCGCCTCTCACATTATCTATTATCGAGGTGCTTTTTTAAAGTGAGTCCTCTTGCCTCTCACATTATTTATCATCGGGGTGCTTTTTTAAAATGAGTCCCCTCGCCTCTCACATTATTTATCATCGGGTGCTTTTTTAATGTGAGTCCCTTTGCCTCTCATATTATCTTTTTGGCGAATGGACTCATATTAAAAAAGCACCTCGATGATAGATAATGTGAGAGGCGAGAAAACTCACATTAAAAAAGCACCCCGATAATAAATAATGTAAGAGGCGAGGGGACTCACTTTAAAAAAGCACGCCGATAATAAATAATGTGAAAGGCGAAAAAACTCACATTAAAAAAGCACCCCGATAATAAATATTGTAAGAGGCGAGGGGACTCACTTTAAAAAAGCACGCCGATAATAAATAATGTGAGAGGCAAAAGAACTCACATTAAAAAAGCACACCGATGATAAATAATGTAAGAGGCAAAGGGACTCACATTAAAAAAGCACCCCGAACATATGGAATTTAAAAACGTACTGCAATCTCTTCGTGATGAACTTCCGAAACGATAAGTTTTATAGCCTAATTGCAGAGACTGAGTCCCAGATGCGCACAGTAATAAACGGACACAGCAGGCTGAGTGAAACGGACACAGACCAAATGTGCACAGACCAAATGCACACGGACCAGATGCACACGGGCCAAATGCGCACGGACCAAATGCGCACAGTTGCAAACCTATGTGGTGCAGAGAATGCTTTACACACACACACACACACACATACACACACACGTGGGGTGCAAGTGGGGGCTTCGCCCTCCTCCCGCACCCATCGATAGAGATGCCCGAAAAGTCGCAACCCATGTAATAAGTTTGTAGGTTACTGTGTCCGTTTGGTCTGTGTGCATTTGGTCCGTGCGCATTTGTTCCGTATGCATCTGGTCCGTGCGCATTTGGTCTGTGCGCATTTGTTCTGTGTGCATTTGGTCTGTGTCCGTTTCACTCAGCCTGCTGTGTCCATTTATTACTGTGCGCATCTAGGACGCTCCTATTGCAGACGTCCTGGAAATATTATATGTGTTATTATATTTTATATTATTATATTATAATTTTTCTTGGCAACTAAACATTGCAACACTGCAACTAGTATGTAAGTTCAACATGACAACAATCGCCGTGCGCCGCGGCCCGGTCGCCCAGCCAGCGCGGCGCAGCATGGCGGCGCGGTGTGAATTATTATTTTTAACCATGTTCCACCACTCCGATTGATTTAAAAAAAAAATATGTTGAAGAAGAAGATCTAGAGATGTTTTTGTGGAAATATAAAAGTGGTATCTCAGAACTATCACCCCCCAAAAAATCATAAAAGATTCAAAAATTTTTTTATCGGGTTTTTTTTTACCACAAAAATTACTTAAAATTTTCTCAAACTTGTCTAAATGATGTTTACAACATATATTTTTTTTCATTAAAATCGGTCCAACTATTTTCGAAAAAAACCACTTTCTTTATTTTTCTTTCTTCCTCCATAACTCCCCCAAAAATGCAATTTTGTAACTAATATTTGAGGATGTTTTACATCTCAAGGGTGCCAACTAATGATATCAATTTAAGCTCGATTAGTGCGGGGGCAGATTTCACCTGCTTATTCCGCTATGCCCTTTAAAAACACATATGTATGAGATTTGTATTTAATTTCGCAACCTATTACTTACGAGTCTGTCGCTCTCTTAAGGAGTTATACGACATCCTTAGAACTAAAGGAAATTAATACGAAAATATCTTGAGTCTACAATAGTTCTAAATTATAATCAGTCAATGAAAACCAAAATACCAGTATGTTTTGCTAATAACATTTTTAACATCCAAAATATAATAATATTTACTCATTTATAATCACACGATAAGGCGTATTTTACAATTTGACAAATCCATTTTCTGTTTCTGGCCAATTAAAATAGCGGATTCGTATACATACACTGTTTCCTGATACATATAAAGTCATGCGGTGTACTTTTTCAAAAAAGCATTAATATTAAGATCAATTAAAATTTATTTAAATACATTTCTAGATACAAGTTAAATGTATTTAAAAAATCAAGTCAAATTAAATTTTGATTGTATTTGCCACGTCCAGACATACATAATTTTGTAAATAATAATGGTAGTATTTAAGAAAAAATAGATTCTCAAGTCTTCCCCGAAAGTAGATCCAGTCTTCTAATAATACCATTTTACTCATTCAATGGCTCATTATTAGAGCTATCCAATATGATACATGTTATTGCTATGTTCAGAAAATATTTATATGTAAGATATTTGATGTATCTTAAATATGATGAACAACATAATATAGACACAGCAATCAACAGTATGAATACCATTCTTACATGTACAATAATATTCTTTAATAATATATTTTCTATTATGTTTTTGCTACGTAAACATATTGTGTTTTATTACGAGACATGCCTGTACTGTATTTGAGTTGTATTTTGAGCTTTAAAAATATTGGATTAAAAATATCGGTATTATAGTTAGCGAGATCATCAACTCCTATAGCACAGCTAAGATCTATTCTGTATTGTCCATCTTGGGTCACATGTTTCCTATAGTAAGATCTAATCTCCTTAATTTGATATTTACCAAGACTTATAAAATATAAATCTTTTTCCTCTAATATTGGAAAGTTGTTTAAATGTTCCTCAATTATAGAATAAAATCGGGAGTCATGTTCAGTTGATTGAAAAAGAATCATTAGTTGATTGCAAATGTGAAAGCATCATGTAAGCTTAAATAACAAAATAAAAATACCTAGGATAAATACTATAATATAAAATAAAAAGATGCTACTGAAGGATATCAATATTAATACAGCACAGAAGGATTGCAACAACATTGCAGCAACGTTTTTCTGCAAGATCGCAACATTCCTAAAATATTGCAAAATATTCCTGCAATATTTCTGTATTACTACAGCAATAGTAAAATAATCGCTTGCAGCAATTTTGCAACATAACATTGCAGCAATATAATAATATAACATATATGCAATAGTATGTTGTGTATATTTGTATCGACATAATTTCTCTTTGGTGTATGAGAAATTATAAGAAATTAGGACTGTGAAAACTATACGTAGAATGTGCATAAATTTTCTGTATTATAATAGTAAATCATAAAATGCCAACTTTTTTAACTATTTTTAAAACTCTTTCTTTTTTTATTTGCACAATAGTTAATCGATCGACAATGTCACCGGTCAATTATAATTGATAATTGATAATTATCAAATGTAAAACAACAATATCAAATGTAAAACATTGTTCCCATCCAAAGACTCATGCACATTAACGACTTTTTCAATCGGCTTCCGAGTTAACGCCCTTTTCAATCGGTTTCTGAGTTAATGTCCTTTTATTCGGAAATGTGATGTATAAATAAAATTTTCCATATACAGGGTGGGTATCTTAATAGCTGTCTTAACTTATTTTTAGCATGGGAGATGGATTATGACTGCAATCTTAGTACAAACATGTATGACATATATGTATGTGCATGATGCCGTACATGTGTGTATTTTACGTACATACTCTACAGTAAAAAAAGTTGTTTAATTATAAATGTGTAATACATAACGACATAAGTAGAAAATGAATCAAAATCCTTTATTTTTATCCTGAATATAAAATAAATGAGAATAGAACATAACTTTGTAAACTATATGTGCTACACACATACTTCTGTTATTTTTGCTATTTTAATATTATTTTAAAATAATACTGTAACATTGTTGAAGTAATATTGCAAAATAACATCTTTACTATATTTTTGCAATATTACACCGCAACATGCAATATTAATAGCAACGTTGCAACATGTTGCTGCAAGCTTTTATGCTATATGAATATTATATTAAAAAAGAATATTAAGATTGCACATGTAAGAATGGTGCTCGTGCTTTTGACTGCTATGTACATATCACGTCGGCCATTTGGTATCTAAAATATGTCAGATACCTTTCCAGTAACATACTGACACCTTTTAAGCATACTAATAATCTTCTTCCATTGGATAGCTTTATGGAGCTTTAATGTTGAGTCATCGAATAAATAAAATGACATCTGTAGGAGGTGAGAACTATTTTCAGCGAAGGTTAGAGAACGTAAAAGTATTTTTTTTTATTATTATTCTTATTATCTATAATATTATATATGATTCATGATTGAACACAGATAGCACAAAAATCTCTATAAAAACGGGCAAAGTTCTTTTTACTACTTTACAATCGAGCATAATGTGCATTATAAAACTAAAAGACATTCGACAAGTAATGAGTACTGTGTAGAGTGAAGGACGATGAATTATTAATGACATGATCGTTAGTTTAATACCACGCGGTACAACTTTTTCTAATTTTTTCTTTCAATTATAGATCTATAATATATGCATGTGTAGGTAAGGGAGGGTGGGGTTTACATCGTGACACGGGGTGAGTGGTGACATTAGTAATATCTCCAGTTCTAGTGGTTTTCTAGTTACAAAACTTGACCAGAAAAGAGATAGAAGGTCAACATGCAAAACGCCAGACCATGTCTGTGTCTAACTTTGTTTACGTTGCGGTAGAAATGCTTCAATGTGTGACATCGACATAAAGCATGGACTATGCATTTCCTACAAAAAGCCCGTAGGTTTGTTTTTTATTCCTGCACAGCTGCACTAGTGCAATAAATTAGAATGAGAAAAAAAATATTTGTCTTATTCTAACTTATTGCACCAATGCAGCAGTGCAAGACGGTGCAATGGTGAAAATGTAAAATCGGAGCGTAAGTCGAATGTAAAGGGAGAGTAATAGAAGCGTTAACAAACCTTCTACAAAGCGTAAATTGAAACAATGAAATATAAAAGAAGTGTTACGCTTATTTTACATTTCATTGTTTCAATTTACGCTTTGTAGAAGGTTTGTTAACGCTTCTATTACTCTCCCTTTACATTCGACTTACGCTCCGATTTTACATTTTCATCAAGGGAATAAAAAAACAGACCTCTTGAAAAGTGTCTGGCAGAAAGACAAAGAGGAGACGTGGTCCGGGTCAATTTCTTTCTTTCCATGTCACAATCAACTCCATGGGTGTCACGTCCGACAATAGGTTAGCCGTAACATTTGCATTGTCTTGTTCAAGTGCTTGTACACTACAGATGTAGATGAACAAAAAACCTTGGAGTTTTTGAAAGATCAAGAACTGCTCTTTCGAATGACAGTATTATCTGACCAGTTAAACTAATAGCTTAGTAAATATACGTAATTTCCAAAAAGTGTCACGATAAACCTCACCTTCCCTTGTTTATATTATTTAATATACAAAAAATATTTGGTAAAACGTTTTGGTACACATTAATTTCTATTATGTTTGTTTATATAAAATATATGAAATATATATGAAAGACATTTACAAACACATATTTATTTTTAAAGCTTAACTGATATATCAAAAGATTCTTTAATATTGACAAAAATTGTGAAGATAATTATTCTAAGGCAAATAGATAAGACATTTTACATTCTTTCTAAAGAATACAATCTTTTTTATAAAAAATAGTATACAAGATATATCATGTAATGACTGTGATGCATCATATATTGGACAAATAATTTAAAGAGAGAACTGCCAAAAATTGAAATCATATCTGCAGAATTATATTTATTTATTTGATTACAGAACATAAAATGTAATTATTATAAATTCAATTGGGATAATGTTGACATTTTAATTACAAAAAGAAATATTTGTAAATGTAAATCAAGTTTTGTTTTCTTAATATAGTGAAATGTAATTGTATGGTATATGCTTTTATAAAATATGTTGTATGCAGACAATATTTATGTTTTATATGTTTTTATGATTTATTTGGCACAATGTAATAAGTCTACAAAAAATATTTAAATAATTTAATTTTTTCTATGTACCGTGAAATATCTTATATATTTGTTTTAGAATAATTATTTTTATAATTTTTATTTCCGGAATATTATGTTATAAACAATTTTTGATTTGTGAATCAAGCTTTAAAATAAATATGGCATGTTTGTAAAAATATTTTAGATATTTTACTTTTATTTTATACAGACAAATATATAATATTTAAAAATTAATGCATATTAAAATATATCAAACATTCTTTTTTATATTATACGAGGTGTTAATAAACCTCCGCATAATATTCATATCATGTAACACACGAAAATTGAAGATGAAAAGCTCTCTAATATTTTTCGATTCCATGCGTACAGCTCTTATAATTATTGTCGGAAAATAGTGAAATACAGCCAGTGAATGCACGGATATAACGAGGGGATATTTTCTCTCACGCGCAGCAACGATCGTCTTGTTTTCCACCGCGCTCGCGCTTTCGTTATGTGAGTTCATTGGCCGTATTTTACTATTTTCCAACAATAATTAGAAGAGTTGTACGCATGGAATCGAAAAATGTCGGAGAACTTTTCGTCTTCGATTTTTGTAGGCTACATGATAGTATAAATATTATGCGGAGATCTATTAACAACCTATATATTACTAATTATTATATAATGGAATACATATTTACACACACGCACGCACGCACGCACGCACGCACGCACGCACGCACACGCACACATATTCACACTACAAGATATGTCACCTAATAACTACTACTGCTCATAAGAAGATAGAAGAGATTGAAATGAACACAAAAGCCCCCTCGGCTCAGACGCTTCTCTTGGCGCGCTCTCATTTGTATAATTAAAAGAATTAATGTCTATTATTATATATGTGCGGATATCGTATAATGTTATAAGACTTATATTCATCTCAATCCTTTTTATCTTCTCATGAGCAGTGATAATTATGACGCGATACATCCTACATAATCAAATTAATTAGAAATAAAAAAATGTTGTGCCGCGTGGATTCGATCTAATCTTATAGTTAATATAATAGTTCGTAATTTTATCATTTGCTCTGTCGAGCATTTTTCTTTCAGTTTTACAACATACATTATGTTTAACGCCAAAATGTCTAAAATTTAAAGCGTTAAAAAATACTACTTTTAAGATTTATTTAATAAACCGCTTGGATATAATATAGTTTATTTTCGAACACATTGAAAAAGAATGAAATCATAGTCTGGGACTATATCCTCTCCTTATAAGTGCACAAATTTTAAGTGATATTATATTATCGATTTTCTTTGATTTTAATTAAAAAACTATTGTTGTATCGACATTTTCGTATTAATTTTTTACTCTACTTCATATCTAAAATATGATTTTAAAATATTTTATGGTAATTGTGAGACTTGTATACTAATGAGTTTATTATATGTAATCATCTTCAAACCTTCTTCGAATGTGGAAATACGTTCCTTGCTCTTCAACTTCAGCGCCAAAGATTCAGCATCAGTTTCTTCATATGAATATTTTCTATTTTGTTTCAATTGTAGTTTCACATCATCTTCTTTAATTTCTTCTACAATATATGGAACTTTTTGTTTCTTTTTCTTTCGTCTCAACGGTATATTCATTTCATCAGTGTCCAGTTCTTCGATACTATACTCCTCTTTACCTTCTTCTTCCGATTCATCAATAATCTCTTCGATAAATGGGCCAGAATTATCTTCGATTTCTTGAATGATTTTGATTGTTTCTTCTCCAGTTTCTTCAGAATATGTAAACGGTCGTCTTTTTGATTTTAAGCGCACTTTACCGAACATAGAAATATCTTCTTCTTCATATGTATTTAATGAGATTTTAAATTCTTGTTCTACGTCCTCTTTTGTTTTTGTAGAACGTGGTCTAAATGTTACATTTTCCACTTCCGTAACTTCCTTAACATCTAGTTTAGATTTTTTCTTTGGCCGTAATTTACGTAAAGTAATATCTTCATAAATTTCTTCAATTGGTTTCGGTGCTTTTTTTGGTGGCTTGCGTTTCAATGTAAATTCTTCAATTACTTCTTCTGGTTGTTTTACAACCTCCACTTTGTGAACAGTTAATTCTTCTCTAACTGCATCTTCCATTTCAGGTGCTAGCTTTTTTTGTTTTAATAATACATCTGCAAATGCTTCCGTGATTTCTTTTTCTACTTTTTTATCTCCTGTAGGTTTCGCAATAGTTATGTCAGACGTTTCTTCTGTTTTGATTATCATTTTTCTTGACTTAGGCTTTACAGTAACTTCTTCAGTGACTTCTTTCTTTACATCTTTATTTTGTTCTTCAACAAAAGGTTTTTTAATCGTAACTTCGTTAGTGATTTCTTCTTTAAGTGATTCTTTTTGGGGTTTTCTCAGTATAATTTTTTCAGAGATTTCTTCTGATACTTGTTCTTCCTCTTTTGAAACGGGTTTTTTAACAGTTGTTTCGACAGCAAGTTCTTCAGTAATTGGTTTTTTCTTCGATTTCTTTTTTACAGTAACTTCTTCAGCAACTTCCTTTACATCTTCTTTTCTTTCTTCAACAACCGGTTTTTTAATTGTAACTTCGTCGGTCACTTCTTCTTTAAATGGCTCTTTTTGGGGCTTTTTCAGTATCACTTTTTCAGAGATTTCTTTAGATTCTTGTTCTTCTTTTGAAACTGGTTTTTTTAGAATTGTTTCCGCAACAAGTTCCTCTGCAACAGGCTTTTTCTTCGGTTTCTTTTTTACAGTAACTTCGTCAGTGATTTCTTTTACATCTTCTTCTCTTTCTTCAATAACCGGTTTTTTAATTGTAACTTCGTCGGTGACTTCTTCTTTAAATGGTTCTTTTTGGGGCTTTTTCAGTATCACTTTTTCAGAAATTTCATTAGACTCTTGTTCTTCCTCTATTGAAATGGGTTTTTTAACAGTTGTTTCGACATCAAATTCTTCAGTAATTGGTTTTTTCTTTGGTTTCTTTTTTATAGTTACTTCTTCAGTAACTTCTTTTACATCTTCTTTTCTTTCTTCAACAACCGGTTTTTTAATTGTAACTTCGTCTGTGACTTCTTCTTTAAGTGGTGCTTTTGGGGCCTTTTTCAGTATCACTTTTTCAGAAATTTCTTTAGACTCTTGTTCTTCCTCTATTGAAACGGGTTTTTTAACAGTTGTTTCGACAGCAAATTCTTCAGTAATTGGTTTTTTCTTTGGTTTCTTTTTTATAGTTACTTCTTCAGTAACTTCTTTTACATCTTCTTTTCTTTCTTCAACAACCGGTTTTTTAATTGTAACTTCGTCGGTAACTTCTTCTTTAAGTGGTGCTTTTTGGGGCTTTTTCAGTATCACTTTTTCAGAAATTTCTTTAGACTCTTGTTCTTCCTCTATTGAAACGGGTTTTTTAACAGTTGTTTCGACAGCAAATTCTTCAGTAATTGGTTTTTTCTTTGGTTTCTTTTTTATAGTTACTTCTTCAGTAACTTCTTTTACATCTTTTTTTCTTTCTTTAACAACCGGTTTTTTAATTGTAACTTCGTCGGTGACTTCTTCTTTAAGTGGCTCTTTTTGGGGCTTTTTCAGTATCACTTTTTCAGAGATTTCTTCTGATTCTTGTTCTTCTTTTGAAACGGGTTTTTTTAGAATTGTTTCCGCAACAAGTTCCTCTGCAACAGGCTTTTTCTTCGGTTTCTTTTTTACAGTAACTTCGTCAGTGATTTCTTTTACATCTTCTTCTCTTTCTTCAACAACCGGTTTTTTAATTGTAACTTCTTCGGTGACTTCTTCTTTAAGTGGCTCTTTTTGGGGCTTTTTCAGTATCACTTTTTCAGAGATTTCTTTAGGCTCTTGTTCTTCTTCTTTTGAAACGGGTTTTTGTAGAATTGTTTCCGCAACAAGTTCCTTTGTAACAGGCTTTTTCTTTGGTTTCTTTTTTACAGTAACTTCGTCAGTGATTTCTTTTACATCTTCTTTTCTTTCTTCAATAACCGGTTTTTTAATTGTAACTTCGTCGGTGACTTCTTCTTTAAGTGACTCTTTTTGGGTTTTTTTCAATATCACTTTTTCAGAGATTTCTTCTGACTCTTGTTCTTCCTCCTTTAAAACGGGTTTTGTTACAATTGTTTCCGCAACAAGTTCCTCTGCAACAGGCTTTTTCTTCGGTTTCTTTTTCACAGTAATTTCTTCAGTGACTTCATTCATATCTTCTTTTTTTTCTTCGACAATCGGTTCTTTAATTGTAATTTGATTGGCGACTTCTTCCTTAGGTGATTCTTTTTTTGGTTTCTGTATTACTATTTTTTCTGATAATTGTTCTTCTTTTTGTGGAACGGTTTTTTGTATAGTTACTTCAGCTAATTCCTCGGTAACAAGTTTTTCGTTTGATTTCTTTTTCACCGTATCTTCGTCTTCTTTATCTTTGATCTTTTTTGGTTTTTTCTTTTCTTTTACTGTAAATTCATCACTAATTTCTTTAGGTACCGTTGGGATATCTTTTTCCTTAGTTGGATATTTTTTTGTATCCTCTTCTTTAGGTTTCGTCCATTTTTTTAATGTTACTGTTTCGGGTTCATCTTTTGGTTTTTCTGAAATTGGTATTCGAAATTTGACTTCGGGTTCTTTTTCAGATTCTGGAAGCTCTGGTTTTCTTTTTATTAAAGGAATTTGCTCAACATCTTGTTTCAATTTCTTTTTCTTAGATGGTTCGTATGGTTTTGGGACAAGATCAATTTCTGACTTTTCGGTTATTTCGAAATCTTGAGGGATATACTTTTCAATTTCTGGACTATCAAATTCCATTGGTTTAAATTCATCAGGTTTGAATGTTTCTTTAGATTTATCTTTTTCTTTCTGAGGGATATTTTCTATAGGTTTTTCTTGTTTAGGTTTTGTTATATTTTCTGTTACTTGTTCTGAATTTTTTACTGGTATTTTCTTTAATTTAATCTGTTCCTGTACAATTTTATCTTCTTGTTTTATTTCACCCTTTCCGATAATAAGCTTATCTGGTTCTTCAAATATTTTCTGTGACTTTTTTGGTGTACGTTCGTAAATAGATTTATCTTCTATTTGTTCCAAAGGAACTTTTTTTAACTCTTCGAATTCTTTATCTAATTTCTCTAATTCAATTAAATCTTTCTCTGATACTTTAGGCTTTTTGTATTTTTTCTTTATAATTTCTAATGCTTCTTCTGTGTTTCTAGATAAAATACCAGCTTGTATTACATTCTTTTCCATATATGTAACTTTTGGTATCTGTAATTCTGCTGGATAATCATCAACAAAGATTATTCTACTTCGTAACATGATTTTAGGGAATTTTGGTTCAATTATTTCTTTTTTCTTAACGATTGGTACCTTTTTTAATTTAATTGTACCAAATTGGATTATATCTTTATTTGGTTCAACATATTTCAATTTTGTAGGTTTGATTTCTTTTCTTTCAATTTTATGTGGAACCAATTTTTGCAAAGATGTAGGTAACGTTTTCTTTTCTTTTCTTTTTTTCGTTGGTTCCCATTGAATTTTTTCAGGCATCGGTTCTAGAATAGGTTTTTCATACTCGGGTTCTATCCATTCTTCTATATCATCTTTTTTAACAGGCTTTTTTCTCTTTTTCTTCATAATTTTCTTTTCTTTTATTTCCTCTATAGGTTTAGACTCTATTAACTTTTCTTCTATAATAGGTTCATTTTCTTTTGTTGGTTTTTCAAATTCTTTTATTTCTTTAGGATGTATTTCTGCTTCTTTTAATTTGTCTTTAGATTCTTTTAAGGTACCTTTCATTTTAGTTTCTGAAATTATTTCTGGCACTTTTTTTATACCTTCTAATGCTTTATCCATTTTTGTTTGTTTTATCTCAGGTTTAACAGATATAGTTCCTTCTATTAATTTTTCTGTTTGTTTTTTCTCTTGAATTATTTCTTCTTTTTTGATCGGAATTAATTCCTTTTCTTTTTTTTCCTGAACGTCAGCTATGACAGATTTTAATTTCGCTTTTTGTGGTATTTTATTTTTATCAAGTTTATCGGTTGTAATTTCAGAAATAATTTCTATAGTCTCTATTTTCTCATTTGGTACTATTTTTGCTTCTGCTTTTTCTTGAATTGGTTCTTGTAATGTAATGTCTTTAATAATTTCTCCTTCAGTTCGTTGTATATTTGCATATATTGGTTTAATCTTTTTTGGTACCTTTTTCACAGTGACTTCTTTTACTTTAACTTGTGACTCTTCTTCTTTAATTGGCAGTATTCTCTCCTCTATCGGTTCTATTTTTACAAGAAGGTCTTCAGAAAAAATGTCTGAAGTTGTTTCAGTAACTTCTATTCCTTCTTTTGTTATAATAGACAATTTTATTTCTTCTTCTTTTAATTTTTCACTAGATATTTCTTTAGTAGTTTCAATAGTAATTTGTTCTTGTACAGGAACTATATTCGTTTCTTTCCGTGAAACTTTCTTCAAAGCGCTTTCGTCTTCTTTAACTTTGTATATGGCTGCTTCTTCCAGTATAACTTTATCATCGGCGAATTTAGTAATGGACGACTCAGTTAAGATTTGTGTTATTTCAATACTCTCTTTTGGCGAAAATATAGTTTGAGCTTGTTCCATATCTGGTTTTTCCAAAACAATTTCTTCAAGAATTTCTTCGGGTATATTATCTTCATGAAATCTTACATTTTTCCTTAGTATTTTCTTTTTTGTAGGCGTTTCAATAACTTCGGTTATTTCTTCTTTTTTAACTGTTTCCTCAATTGGTTTCTGAACAGCTTCTTCATTTTGTTCATGCTGATCTGTCGTTAATTTTCCTTTTTTAATAATTTTTGGTGTAGGTATTTCAACAGGTTCTATTATTTCTTTTTTTAAATCTATTTTATTTTTATGCATTTTAACAGGTGATTTTTGTACGTCTATTTTTGCAATTATAATAGTCTCTTTTTCAGTTTCTTTTATTATAGCCTTTTCTTTTTTCGGCATATCTGTTAGGAATTCGTCCATTACTTCTTCAAGAAAATCGACAGTTTCCATCACATGTTCTTTTTCCTTAATTATTTCCTCAACTGGCATTTTAATTGTTTCTTTTGGTTCTATAGTTATTTTCTTCTCGATGTGATCATCTTTTTTCTTTGGCATTTTCTTTGATCTACTATCTTTATGAATCGGTTCTTTAATTTTTTCTTTTTCCTCGATAACAGGTATTTCCTCTTTTCTTAATGGTATCCTTTTAACATCAACCTCTATATTATCTATCAATTCATCTTTATTTGTACGAAGTTGAAACATTTGGTGATCTGCTTCTTTCTTCAAATGGTGATCAATTTCTTCCGCAGTTTCTTTAGGCACTTCATTAATTGATTCTCCTTGCTGTAAGATTACAATGAAAATATAACACAGATTACAATATCCTTTATATAAAACAAATTTTTCGGTAGACTTGCTTACCTGATACATTAATTCTTCTTTGGTACCTAAAAATTATAAATAATAAATTAGATAAAAAAAATTAATAAAACAATTTTTTAAACAATAATTGTATTTAAACTTGTTTATAAATTAATTATATTAATGTTATTTATAACAGATATTAGTATTAATCGACAGCAACACATTTCAATTTCTTTCTTTCCATCTTCTTATAATTGCTTATTGATTGTATATATAGTAGAAAAAAAGTATGTAAGCATATTGTAAAAAGTACAAAAACAATAGTAAACTTGAGAAATAAAAACTTAGCTTACCTTTTAAACTAATTCTATTGCTATTATGTATTAACACATCATTGGTGAGTTTGTCATGTATTTCTGGTGTAATGTGAAGATTGTTTGAGATTCCTGTGTACAATCCTTCCATATCTTTATTGTCTACAGTTATTTCAGCAGCAATTTGTTCTTCAATTATATTCTGTTCAACATCCTTTAGGGATGATATTTCAGGAAGATTGAAAAATACGGGACGTTCAACAAGTACAGTTTCTTTAGCGACTTCTTTAACGGGACTAGCAGTTGTTGTAATAGGCAAGTCACCCACTTCCGCTATCACTTTTTTTGCTACAATCACCTGTTTCGTGGCTTCTTCTTCTTCAAGGAATCGTGTGAAGTCGGGATGTGACATAGGAAGTACAGTCACTTTAATAATTTCTTCCACAGGACCTTCTGTAACTGTGGCAACAGGCGAAAGGCCTTTCTCTTCCACTGTTACTTCTTCCGTCACTTGCTGCTTCTGTCCTTTACGTTTGGTGACTCTCTTCTTCGTAATCGTTTTCGGTTTATGATCCTCTACAATTTCTTCAGTCACAGTTACGTCCTCTCTTATTTCTTCTTCTTCAACGGGTTTTGCAAGTTCAGGGAGTGGTATAGTCTCTTCAATGATTTTTTCGACGGGACCTTCTGTAACCGTTGTAACGGGCAGAAGACCCTTTTCTTCCACTGTTACTTCTTCCCTCACTTGCTGCTTCTGCCCTTTACGTTTGGTTACCTTCTTTTTTGTAATCTTTTTCGGTTTATGTCCATCTACAATTTCCTCAGTCACAGTTACTTGCTCTTTTACTTCTACCTCTTCAACGGGTTCAAAAAGTTCAGAATGTGGTATATTTTCTTCAATGACTTCTTCCACGGGTCCTTCTGTAACGGTTGTAATAGGCGGAACGCCTTTCTCTTCCACTGTAACTTCTTCCGTCACTTGCTGCTGCTGCCCTTTACGTTTGGTTACCCTCTTTTTTGTAACCTTTTTCGGTTTATGTCCATCTATAAGTTCCTCAGTCACAGTTATTTGCTCTCTTACTTCTTCCTTTTCAACGGGTTTAGCAAATTCAGATTGTGGTACAGTCTTTTCAATGACTTCTTCCACGGGACCTTCTATAACTGTTGTAACAGGTGGGAGGCCTTTCTCTTTCACAGTTACTTCTTCCGTCACTTGCTGCTTCTGTCCTTTACGTTTGGTGATTCTTTTCTTTGTAATCGTTTTTGGTTTATGACCATCTACAATTTCCTCAGTCACAGTTACTTGCTCTCTTACTTCTTCCTCTTCAACGGGTTTAGCAAATTCAGTTTGTGGTACAGTCTCTTTAATGATTTCTTCTACGGGACCTTCTGTAACTGTTGTAACAGGCGGAAGGCCTTTCTCTTCCACTGTTACTTCTTCCGTCACTTGCTGCTTCTGCCCTTTACGTTTGGTGACTCTTTTCTTTGTAACCTTTTTTGGTTTATGTCCATCTATAAGTTCCTCAGTCACAGTTATTTGCTCTCTTACTTCTTCCTCTTCAACGGGCTTTGAAAGTTCAGAATGTGTTATAGCCTCTTCAACGATTTCTTCCACGGGACCTTCTGTAATGGTTGTAACGGGCAGAAGATCCTTCTCTTTCACTGTTACTTCTTCCGTCACTTGCTGCTTCTGTCCTTTACGTTTGGTGATTCTTTTTTTTGTAATCGTTTTTGGTTTATGACCATCTACAATTTCCTCAGTCACAGTTACTTGCTCTCTTACTTCTTCCTCTTCAACGGGTTTAGCAAATTCAGGTTGTGGTATAGTCTTTTTAACGATTTCTTCTACGGGACCTTCTGTAACTGTTGTAACAGCCGGAAGGCCTTTCTCTTCCACTGCTACTTCTTCCGTCACTTGCTGCTTCTGCCCTTTACGTTTGGTGACTCTTTTCTTTGTAATCTTTTTTGGTTTATGTCCATCTATAAGTTCCTCAGTCACAGTTATTTGCTCTCTTATTTCTTCCTCTTCAACGGGCTTTGAAAGTTTAGGATGTGTTATAGTCTCTTCAACGATTTCTTCCACGGGACCTTCTGTAACGGTTGTAACGGGCAGAAGATCCTTCTCCTCCACTGTTACTTCTTCCGTCACTTGCAGCTTCTGCCCTTTACGTTTAGTGACTCTCTTCTTTGTAATCTTTTTCGGTTTATGTCCATCTATAAGTTCCTCAGTCACAGTTACTTGCTCTTTTACTTCTTCCCCTTCAACGGGTTTTGCAAGTTCTGGATGTGGTATAATCTCTTCAATGACTTCTTCCACGGGACCTTCGGTAACGGTTGTAACGGGCAGAAGACCCTTCTCTTCCACTGTTACTTCTTCCGTCACTTGTTGCTTTTGTCCTTTACGTTTGGTGACTCTCTTCTTCGTAATCGTTTTCGGTTTAGGACCCTCTACAATTTCCACAGTCACAGTTATTTGCTCTCTTACTTCTTCCTCTTCAACGGGTTTTGCAAGTTCAGGGAGTGGTATAGTCTCTTCAATGATTTTTTCGACGGGACCTTCTGTAACCGTTGTAACGGGCAGAAGACCCTTTTCTTCCACTGTTACTTCTTCCCTTACTTGCTGCTTCTGCCCTTTACGTTTGGTTACCTTCTTTTTTGTAATCTTTTTCGGTTTATGTCCATGTATAAGTTCCTCAGTCACAGTTATTTGCTCTCTTACTTCTTCCTCTTCAACGGGTTTAGCAAATTCAGGTTGTGATATACTATCTTTAATGATTTCTTCTACAGGACCTTCTGTAACTGTTGTAACAGGAGGAAGGCCTTTCTCTTCCACTGTTACTTCTTCCGTCACTTGCTGCTTCTGCCCTTTACGTTTGGTGACTCTCTTCTTTGTAATCTTTTTCGGTTTATGTCCATGTATAAGTTCCTCAGTCACAGTTACTTGCTCTCTTATTTCTTCCCCTTCAACTGGTTTTGTAAGTTCTGGATGTGGTATAGTCTCTTCAATGATTTCTTCTACGGGACCTTGTCCATCTATAAGTTCCTCAGTCACAGTTATTTGCTCTCTTACTTCTTCCTCTTCAACGGGTTTAGCAAATTCAGGTTGTGGTATAATCTCTTTAATGATTTCTTCTACGGGACCTTCTGTAACTGTTGTAACAGGCGGAAGGCCTTTATCTTCCACTGTTACTTCTTCCGTCACTTGCTGTTTCTGTCCTTTACGTTTGGTGATTCTCTTTTTTGTAATCGTTTTTGGTTTATGACCATCTACAATTTCCTCAGTCACAGTTACTTGCTCTCTTATTTCTTCCTCTTCAACGGGTTTAGCAAATTCAGGTTGTGGTATAGTCTCTTTAATGATTTCTTCTACGGGACCTTCTGTAACTGTTATAACAGGAGGAAGGCCTTTCTCTTCCACTGTTACTTCTTCCGTCACTTGCTGTTTCTGTCCTTTACGTTTGGTGATTCTCTTTTTTGTAATCGTTTTCGGTTTAGGACCCTCTACAATTTCCACAGTCACAGTTATTTGCTCTCTTACTTCTTCCTCTTCAACGGATTTAGCAAATTCAGGTTGTGGTATAGTCTCTTTAATGATTTCTTCTAAGGGACCTTCTGTAACTGTTGTAACAGGAGGAAGGCCTTTCTCTTCCACTGTTACTTCTTCCGTCACTTGCTGCTTCTGCCCTTTACGTTTGGTGACCCTCTTCTTTGTAATCTTTTTCGGTTTATGTCCATCTATAAGTTCCTCAGTCACAGTTATTTGCTCTTTTACTTCTTCCTCTTCAACGGGTTTAGCAAATTCAGGTTGTGGTATAGTCTCTTTAATGATTTCTTCTAAGGGACCTTCTGTAACTGTTGTAACAGGAGGAAGGCCTTTTTCTTCCACTGTTACTTCTTCCGTCACTTGCTGCTTCTGCCCTTTACGTTTGGTGACCCTCTTCTTTGTAATCTTTTTCGGTTTATGTCCATCTATAAGTTCCTCAGTCACAGTTATTTGCTCTTTTACTTCTTCCTCTTCAACGGGTTTAGCAAATTCAGGTTGTGGTATAGTCTCTTTAATGATTTCTTCTAAGGGACCTTCTGTAACTGTTGTAACAGGAGGAAGGCCTTTCTCTTTCACTGTTACTTCTTCCGTCACTTGCTGTTTCTGTCCTTTACGTTTGGTGATTTTCTTTTTTGTAATCGTTTTCGGTTTAGGACCCTCTACAATTTCCACAGTCACAGTTATTTGCTCTTTTACTTCTTCCTCTTCAACGGGTTTTGCAAGTTCAGGGAGTGGTATAGTCTCTTCAATGATTTCTTCGACGGGACCTTCTGTAACCGTTGTAACGGGCAGAAGACCCTTCTCTTCCACTGTTACTTCTTCCGTCACTTGCTGCTTCTGCCCTTTACGTTTAGTGACCCTCTTCTTTGTAATCTTTTTCGGTTTATGTCCATCTATAAGTTCCTCAGTCACAGTTATTTGCTCTCTTACTTCTTCCTCTTCAACGGGTTTAGCAAATTCAGGTTGTGGTATAGTCTCTTTAATGATTTCTTCTAAGGGACCTTCTGTAACTGTTGTAACAGGAGGAAAGCCTTTCTCTTCCACTGTTACTTCTTCCGTCACTTGCTGCTTCTGCCCTTTACGTTTAGTGACCCTCTTCTTTGTAATCTTTTTCGGTTTATGTCCATCTATAAGTTCCTCAGTCACAGTTATTTGCTCTCTTACTTCTTCCTTTTTAACGGGTTTAGCAAATTCAGGTTGTGGTATAGTCTCTTTAATGATTTCTTCTAAGGGACCTTCTGTAACTGTTGTAACAGGAGGAAAGCCTTTCTCTTCCACTGTTACTTCTTCCGTCACTTGCTGCTTCTGCCCTTTACGTTTGGTGACCCTCTTCTTTGTAATCTTTTTCGGTTTATGTCCATCTATAAGTTCCTCAGTCACAGTTATTTGCTCTCTTACTTCTTCCTCTTCAACGGGTTTAGCAAATTCAGGTTGTGGTATAGTCTCTTTAATGATTTCTTCTAAGGGACCTTCTGTAACTGTTGTAACAGGAGGAAGGCCTTTCTCTTTCACTGTTACTTCTTCCGTCACTTGCTGTTTCTGTCCTTTACGTTTGATGATTCTCTTTTTTGTAATCGTTTTCGGTTTAGGACCCTCTACAATTTCCACAGTCACAGTTATTTGCTCTCTTACTTCTTCCTCTTCAACGGGTTTTGAAAGTTCAGGGAGTGGTATAGTCTCTTCAATGATTTCTTCGACGGGACCTTCTGTAACCATTGTAACGGGCAGAAGACCCTTCTCTTCCACTGTTACTTCTTCCGTCACTTGCTGCTTCTGCCCTTTACGTTTGGTGACCCTGTTCTTTGTAATCTTTTTCGGTTTATGTCCATCTATAAGTTCCTCAGTCACAGTTATTTGCTCTCTTACTTCTTCTTCTTCAACGGGTTTAGCAAATTCAGGTTGTGGTATAATCTCTTTAATGATTTCTTTTACGGGACCTTCTGTAACTGTTGTAACAGGCGGAAGGCCTTTCTCTTCCACTGTTACTTCTTCCGTCACTTGTTGCTTCTGCCCTTTACGTTTGGTTACCTTCTTTTTTGTAATCTTTTTTGGTTTATGTCCATCTATAAGTTCCTTAGTCACAGTTATTTGCTCTCTTACTTCTTTCTCTTCAACGGGCTTTGAAAGTTCTGAATGTGGTATAATCTCTTCAATGACTTCTTCCACGGGACCTTCGGTAACGGTTGTAACGGGCAGAAAACCCATCTCTTCCACTGTTACTTCTTCCGTCACTTGCTGCTTCTGCCCTTTACGTTTGGTGACCCTCTTCTTTGTAATCTTTTTCGGTTTATGTCCATGTATAAGTTCCTCAGTCACAGTTACTTGCTCTCTTACTTCTTCCTCTTCAACGGGTTTAGCAAATTCAGGTTGTGGTATACTCTCTTTAATGATTTCTTCTACAGGACCTTCTGTAACTGTCGTAACAGGCGGAAAGCCTTTTTCTTCCACTGTTACTTCTTCCGTCACTTGCTGCTTCTGTCCTTTACGTTTGGTGACTCTCTTCTTTGTAATCTTTTTCGGTTTATGTCCATGTATAAGTTCCTCAGTCACAGTTACTTGCTCTCTTACTTCTTCCCCTTCAACTGGTTTTGTAAGTTCTGGATGTGGTATAGTCTCTTCAATGATTTCTTCTACGGGACCTTCTGTAACCGTTGTAACGGGTAGAAGACCTTTCTCTTCCACTGTTACATCTTCCGTCACTTGCTGCTTTTGCCCTTTACGTTTGGTTACCCTCTTCTTTGTAATCTTTTTCGGTTTATGTCCATCTATAAGTTCCTCAGTCACAGTTATTTGCTCTCTTACTTCTTCCTCTTCAACGGGTCTAGCAAATTCAGGTTGTAGTATAGTCTCTTTAATGATTTCTTCTACGGGACTTTCTGTAACTGTTGTAACAGGCGGAAGGCCTTTCTCTTCCATTGTTACTTCTTCCGTCACTTGCTGTTTCTGTCCTTTACGTTTGGTGATTCTCTTTTTTGTAATCGTTTTTGGTTTATGACCATCTACAATTTCCTCAGTCACAGTTACTTGCTCTCTTACTTCTTCCTCTTCAACGGGTTTAGCAAATTCAGGTTGTGGTATAGTCTCTTTAATGATTTCTTCTACGGGACCTTCTGTAACTGTTGTAACAGGAGGAAGGCCTTTCTCTTCCACTGTTACTTCTTCCGTCACTTGCTGCTTCTGTCCTTTACGTTTGGTGACTCTCTTTTTCGTAATTGTTTTCGGTTTAGGACCCTCTACAATTTCCACAGTCACAGTTATTTGTTCTCTTACTTCTTCCTCTTCAACGGGTTTTGCAATTTCAAGGAGTGGTATAGTCTCTTCAATGATTTCTTCGACGGGACCTTCTGTAACCGTTGTAACGGGCAGAAGACCTTTCTCTTCCACTGTTACTTCTTCCGTCACTTGCTGTTTCTGTCCTTTACGTTTGGTGACTCTCTTCTTCGTAATCGTTTTCGGTTTATGATCCTCTACAATTTCTTCAGTCACAGTTACGTCCTCTCTTATTTCTTCTTCTTCAACGGGTTTTGCAAATTTGTGATGTGGTGTAGTCTCTTCAATAATTTCTTCTACGGGACATTCTGTAACTGTTGTGACAGGCGGAAGGGCTTTCTCTTCCACTGTTATTTCTTCCGTCACTTGCTGCTTCTGTCCTTTACGTTTGGTGATCTTCTGCTTTGTAATCCTTTTAGGTTTATGTTCTTCTATAATTTTCTCTGTCACCGTTACTTGTTCTTTTATTTTGTCTTTTTTATCGAATTTTGCGGATTCGGGATATGGTATGGAAAGTATAATCCCTTCAACGGTTTCTTCCACAGGACTTTTTATAATGGTCATAGGCTGTTGGCTCTGCTTTTTCACCGTTATTTTTTCGGTTTCTTGTTGTTCTTTATGTTTTATGACTTTCTTTTCTATAATCTTTTTCGGTTTTTGCTCCTTGACAGATTCCTGAATTGTAGTTACTTGCTCTCTTATTTCTTCCTCTTCGTGGTGTATTTTAAGTTCTGGATGTGTTTCAGGAATTGCATCTTCTGATTCTTCAATTCTTGTTGGTAGTATTTCTTCTATTCCTATTTCTTCTGTTACTTCTTCGATGTTATAAAATTGCTTTTTTGGTATCAGTGGTATTTGTGGTTTTATATTTTCAATTTCTTCAATTATTACTATTTTTTCTTTTTCTAATTTAGTTTTTGGTTTCTTTTTTCGTATTATTGTTTTCTTTGTTTTAATTGCTGCTTCTTCACTTTCTTTACTACCGCGTCTAAATTTTGTTGTGTATTCTTCAATTACTTCAGTATCGGAGTCATTTGTTGGTTGTTGATTTGTTTCGTGTGTTGTGTGTTGTGTGATTGTAAGGTAATGTTGTTTCTTTGATGCTTCTGTAGTTTCTGAAATGTATAGAAAACGAATGTTGTTTCTGATTATAATGTGGTTATATTTCATGGATTTTTTTGTGTTACTAGTGTTTCGATTGTTATAATATACTTGTTCCGTACAATTAGTTATTTGCTTTCTATCATTATTTATTAACAATAACAATGTCAAAGGTGAATGGAAGTGCTTGCCATGCTTTAAGCGTTGCACAGTGGTCCAGTATACCTCAATGTCTGGCCAAAGTCAATCTTTGTATTGATCTAAGATAAAGTTATCATCATATTTAAAAGTAATGAAAGTAGATATAACAAAAAATGAAAAAACGCGTTATTTTCAAGGCGTAGTTTTAATACCTAAACGTCGAGATACGCCGCTAAAAAAAAATATGGGTCTAATATTTTTTCATATTCTACAACATATCTAAAGCTCATTAAAATCGGTGAGAGACAGTTCTGTCCGTTCTTCTCTTGTTAGTAATACGAGATATGAAGCTAAGTATTGTCCTGGTCCTTTGTCTCTTTTAAATCCTTAAATTTCATTACTATTGTCAGACAATTTGTTAAAGGAATAACTCATTATTGTCGCTACATCTTTCGCCTCTAATAAATTTATTTGGCGAAATTATGGCGAAATTTACGAAACGACAAATTCTTGAACATATTCCTTCTGATGGAGATTTATCTGAAACTTTAAATTATATACTAAAGGAGTTGAATGTTTCGGAAGATGCTTGTCCAATAGCATTGTTTTTATTTATTTAATATAGCATTAATTACAGTGTTTAAAAGCTGCATTTTTGACTTTTAGAACAAAACGTAATAAAAAGTTTAAAGAAGTACGTAGAATTAAAAAAAAGTTCGAAAAGAGAAATTTCGATTGGCTTGATTCCGAGTTTATAGTCCCAAATATTAGAATTATTCATAAAAAATCTCCTTCAAATTTAAAATCAGATCATCCTTCTTTGCTATTCGAAACAATATCTGATTAATCAAAAAGACGAAAGGCTACAAAAGATAGTGCTATTTTTGATCGACAAGATTAATCGACAAAAAAATATTGCAAGCATATCGTTATGAAACTAGATATTTTGGAGATAAGAATCTGTACAATGTTATTAATAAAATTTCAGATAGTCCAAATCGACCTTAGAATGGAAAACTTAAAAAGTTGTTGAATACAGAAGAAACTGGAATTATAAAAAAAACCTGAAGAAGCTTTAGCCTTCTTGTTAGATAATTCTATATCTAAAAGTGTATATACACATGTGCTTTTAGAAGTAAACGCATGTGGTGCTGATATTTGGCCATCTTATAATAAAGTTCGGGAAGTCAAAGCACAATGTGGACCATCAAAGAAAGCAATTTTAATTCATGAAACTGAAATAGAGGTCTTATTACAAGCATTAAATCATACTTCTAAAAGATTAATAAAATTACAAAAAGAAATAATTCTTTCAATTAGATACATGGAAAATAGTAACAGCACAGAAATGGAAGCTGTATTATTATGTTCTTGGGGGTTTGATAAAAGTTCAGGCCATTTACAATATAAATAAAATTATGAATCCGATAAACTTGATTCAAATGTTAATGATGCCAATTTATTTGCTACAAGTCTGATTCCTCTTCAGTTATTAAAAATAATGATATTTTATGGAATAATAAAACATCTCAATCAATTAGATTCTGCCGACCTATTAAACTTCAAAACAATAAAGAATCTAAATCTATCATACGTAATCAGAAGAAGAATATAAAGGAACAAATAAAGCAATTACAAATCTTAAAAGTTAAAATAGATGATACATGTTCGTTAAAAATTTATTTTTCTCTATTTCTGACTTTAATAGACGGGAAAGTATTGAATACTTCCGAATAACTGACACAAAGTCTATGCAAATGTGTCTAACATGTCATGCAACTCCTTGAACATTTAATAACCTGTTTAATAAAAAAATTAATATTTTTTTTACTAGATGTACAAACATTTGTACATGATATAAATCCATTGCATGCACAAATACGAATTTATGAATGTTGTCTTC
The DNA here is from genome assembly GCF_013373865.1 of Monomorium pharaonis. NCBI lineage: Eukaryota > Metazoa > Arthropoda > Insecta > Hymenoptera > Formicidae > Monomorium > Monomorium pharaonis. The sequence continues at coordinate 12,383,665 of NC_050472.1, read as the reverse complement.
ATATTTCGTATCGGAAAGATCTTAAAATATGACAGGTTAAAGGGGATAAAAATAAAATTCAAAATCTTCTTTGGAAAAAATTGGGATTGATTGTAGATAAACCAAAGTCCGGAAGTTCTGGAACTATTAATGACGGTAATAGTGTTCGAAGAGCTTTTGAAAATTCCAAGATTTTCGCAGAATGTTTTGGCTTAAATTCCGAACTGCTAAACAATTTTAAAATTATTTTAATTGCTTTATCTATTAATCTTCCAATTAATTCTTATAAATTTGACAAAATTTGCTTTCAAACTGCTGAAATGTGGGACATTATTTATGGTATCCTATGCCTACAACACTCCAAAAAATTCTAATTTATGGTGCAGATATAATCAGCACGAGATTCTACTTGTAGGAATGCTTGACGAAAAAATAAGTGAAGCTCGAAACAAAGATTATAAAAGTTTTAGGCAAAATCACAGCAAAAAAATGAATCATACTGTAACTTTGGCAGATATATTCTATAGGCTGATGGATACATCAGATGTTATAATATCTACTACTAAGTTACCCTAAGGCACGTCTTTATAAAAGAAAGGTTTTATCAATCCCACAAGAAGTGAGAAATTTACTTACTGCTCCTGATCTGAATAATTCTAATTTTAATACAGATAATAACGCAGAAGAATTAGATGAAGAAACTGAAAATATAGGAATTACAGACACTTCTTTTTATTTAGACATTCTTCAATTGTCTGGAGACAAATTAGATATTTAGATATTTAATCTATATTTTACTTAACAAAATAGAGTATGATTTACAAAAACGTAAGCGTCTAATTATAAAGTTTTGAAAGGCAAGGAGATTCATATTAATCAAGCATCCCAAAAATCGAAATTGTGAGAGGCAAGGAAATTCACATTAATAAAGTACCCCGAAAGAGTCTGAAATCGAACTGCAACCTACACGTGGAAGATCCTGGAAACTACACTTTTCGTAGGCTAATTGCAGTTATTCTAAACTATGTAAAATTGTTATTTCTTACATATTTACAATTTTGGATTTGTTATTTTTAATTTTGTAACTTTAAGTTCAGATTATTTTACATTATAAATCAAATTTCGGTACAATCGAAGCAATTTTATCATTTTTATTTGTCATATTAAATTCGCCATTTTGAATTTCTAAGTTTTGAGTTTGTATTCGGAATCAGCGGTTCCAAAAAGCTATTAATATCAAATTTCAGCACAATCGGTGCAATTTTAACATTTTTATCCGCCATTTTGTATCTGTCATTTTAAATTTCTAACTTTTTAATTTGAATTAGAAATCAGCGACTCCAAAAATTACTGAGTTCCAAACAGCAATCAGAGCACTTTTAGTATTTTGGCCCTTTATTGAGGTTTCCTGGCCCACTGTGCATTGGAATAATTTTACAAATCTGTTTTACGAATTAGTATAAGCTAGTATATATTTGTAATCTTTAATATTTTTATGTATACATACATATACATACATAAACACATATATACATACATGTACAGGGTGATTCAGAATAATTTAGGTCCTTGCAATGACATATTCCTGAGTTAATTCTGCGACAATTTTTTCTTTACGAAAATTTTATCCAAAGCTTATTCTTTGAATTATTAAATAAAATGTTTACCGAATCACGGAAGGCATACAGAAGGTAGGCAAGAGCGGCGCGACTCTAACACGGGTTACAAATTCAATGTCTTCATACTGCTTGACAGACGAATAATTTTACCAGGAATGAAAACAACACTTTGCATGTAACACTTCATATGTAACAAACCCATAAATCATAAGTTTTTTCTCTCTTGTCACACAATACGCATTGAATTTACTCACGCATTTGACCACATGTTAATGTTTTTGCAGATTTACACACACGAACAAATTTATCTGTTTGTTGCTATTAATATTAATTAGTACGGTTAATTATTCAGTAACAGAAAATTATTCGACGAAAACGCGTTTACACCATGCACGTAACCTGACGTGAAGACTCAATGTCAACAGAATGAGTCCAAGTTATGTTTTTCGAAGAGCCGATAATTGCAGTCGATAAATCATGATGTCAATCTGATACCATAATAATGCAGAGTATTAATTAATCGGAATCAGTGAAATGTAGATTTCATTGTGTGTGAGTGTATGTAAATCTGTAACAGTATTGATACGTGATACATTTTATAAAGAACAACAATTTTCTAACTGATTACTGTAATTGCGTAATCTGTAATTATTGTAATCAACAATATTCTAACTGATTATTGTAATTGCGTAATCTGTAATTATTGTAATCTTAATTGTTTCTTAACCTTCAGTTCTTAGACTTTCGAAATTTATCATTGTTACCAGATTGGTTGTGCGCTACCCAAGCAACCTTCAATCTCTCATATCTCGGAGTTAAATCAATTAGATTTAACCTATTATTTTAAAATAAAATTTAGAATCTCATAAAAATGAATATTTTATCTAATATATCGAAAATTAATTTGGTTTAGAAATATTTTGAAAAACGTCAACAAACTTTTTGGAAAAATCGTATCTTTTTCAAAATCCTGTATCTTTGTTCTAAAATAAGATAAAGAAACTTTACAGGTGAGAAATGTAAACTTCTAGAGTTGTAGTTTAAGGCCTTGGCGGTCGTGATTTATTAAAACACATATATTTTTTTGCAAAATAAGAATTAATAAATTTTACACTAAGAAAAAATATTGATTCAACAAAACGTTTAATTGCGGACTGCCAACAAAAGATGTACTTAATATAACAATATTTGCAGTTAATGCAAGTGCAATGATGTTGATTGAACTATATATTGCAATACCATACATTGTTGTATTAAATATATCTTTTGTTGGCAGCCCGCAACAAAACAATTTTGTTGAATCAATTACTTTTTTTTCATGTATTACATGTTCGAATACACAGTTTTTCACGTATAAGATGCTTTATTTTTAATTTTTTTATATAAGATATACACAAATAATAATACACAAAATATTTATGCAAAAATAAAAAAATTTATTAATAAAAAATAATTATATTTTGATAAGTTATAATTATTAAATAAAATAATTACCAAATCACGCGAAGCATACAGAAGGTAGGCAGAAGCGATGTAGGATGGTGAGTTGTGCCGATTTGATAATTATTTTATTTAATAATTCAAAAAGTAAGCTTTGGATAAAATTTTCGTAAAGAAAAAAATCCTCTCAGAATTAATTCAGAAATAGGTCATTGTAAGGACACCTGGGTCGTTCTGAATCACCTTGTATACATATTATACATATATGAAATGTATAATGCTAATTTGATATGATTATTATTTATACATGTTTTTATCTGCGTCCTTTTATCTTATCTAAAATTGTACTTACCCAATGCTATCTGTGATTTTAATATTAATTTTGATACAAACTTATTATTGTATATTTGTAATAATTGTTCAATAATCGCTAATTTTTGTTTTGATTACATTTCTTTCTCTATTTTTTATTAACATAAGCTAACATGTTTGTTAAATGTATTTGACGCATTTAATTTGTTAGATATTGATTGAAATTTTGTTTTATAGAATAAAGTATTTTAAAATGTTGCGTCTGAAATAACCGTGACATCTTTCTATATATATAATACTTACCTACGTATTTCTCCATGTAGTCGGCTTCGATAGATGAACTTGCTAACTTTGGTATTACTGGTACGACGGGTTCGGGCAAATTTGATTCAATTTCGGTAACGTGTTGCAATTCAGTAACAATTACACCTTGTTTTTCATCTTCAACTCCGCGGGCTGTTTTATTCTTTGGTTTTGAAATACTAAATTCAGATACTACATCTTCTGGAAGAATTTCAGTTTTTAAAGCAACTTTTCGTTCAGTTATGTCTGTGTGAGCGTTTACTTCTTCAGCGAGACCTTTGACATCTTCCTTTGCTTCTTTTTCTGTAGGTGTTACTTGAATGATTTGCAGACTTTCAGATGTGCGAAATGAAACTTCAGCTGTTACTCTTGCTGCTTTCTTTTCCGCGATAAGGAAACTTTCACTTTCATGTGGTATTGATTCTATCTGTTGAATACTCTCAAACGGTATTTGTTCTGGTGATATTTCCTTTATATCAGGTTTAAGAAACTCTGTCATTTCTTCCGTTGACATTGATGCTATAACATGAGATTTTTCAGCAACGGGCATGCTTAACATACCTTGCTCTGCTATTTGTTTAAGTGGTTTTGTCAGGCTTTCTACGACTTCTTTAACTTCTTCCTCATTAGCAGTTATTTGTATAACTTCGACTCCTTCGGAAATTCGAAATGAAACATCAGCCATAGTACTTGATGCTTTTTTATCGGGAAAAAGCAAACTCTCACTTTCATGAGGAATTGATTCTATTTGTTGCACACCTTCAAACGGTATTTGTTCTGGAATGATTCTTTTTATCTCAGGTTCGGTAGACATTATAATATCTTCTGTTATTGATGATATAACTATTTGGGATTTTTGTGCAACAGGCATACTAAAGATACTCTGCTCGGCTACTAGTTTGGTTGCTTCTTCCGAGTTTTTAACTTCTTCAGTTTCTTTTTCTGTAGCAGTTACTTGAGTAACTTCAACTCCTTCAGAAACATGGAATGAAACATCGGCCATAGTACTCGGTGTTTTCTTATCAGGGAGAAGCAAGTGTTCGCTTTCATGAGTAATGGATTCGATCTGTTGTATACTCTCATACGGTATTTGTTCTGATATTATTTTCTTTATCTCAGGTTTAATAGATTCTATCATCTCTTCCGTTGTTGACGATGCAATTATTTGTGACTGTTCTACAACGGGCATAGTAAGCATGCTCTGTTCGGCTGTCAGCTTTGTTTCTTCTTTCAAACTTTTTATGGCCGTTTTTGATTCCTTTTCTGTAGCAGTAACCTGAATAACTTCGACTCCTTCGAAAACTTGGAATGAAATATTAGCCATAATACTTGGTGTCTTCTTATCAGGAAGAAACAAATGTTCGCTTTCATGAGAAATTGATTCGATCTGTTGTATGCTCTCAAACGGTATTTGTTCAGGAATTATTTTCATTTCTTCTGGCTTAGTAGATTCCGTCATTTCTTCTGTTGCAGACGATGTAACCACCTGAGATTTTTCTGCAACGTGGATACTTTGCATTCTTTGCTCGGCTGTTTGTTCAGTTGCTTCTTTCAAAGTTTTTTCAAATTCCTTAGTTTCTATCTCTGTAGCAGTTATTTGAATAACTTCTACTCCTTCAGAAACACGGAATGAGACATCGGCCGTACTACTCGGTGCTTTTTTATCAGGGAGAAGCAAGTGTTCGCTTTCATGAAGAATTGATTCAATCTGTTCTATACCCTCAAACGGTATTTGTTCAGGTATTATTTTTTTTACCTTAGGTTTAACAGATTCTATCATTTCTTCCGTCGTTGATGATGTTATTACTTGAGATTGTTCTACAACAGGCATAGTAAGCAGGCTTTGTTCAGCTATCTGTTTTGCTTCTTCTATATTTTTTGCGACTTCCTTTGTTTCTTTTTCTGTAACAGTTACTTGGATAACTTCGATTCCTTCAGAAACACGGAATGAGACATCGGCCGTACTACTCGGTGTTTTCTTATCAGGGAGAAGTAAGTATTCACTTTCGTGAGGAATTGATTCAATCTGTTGTATACTGTCAAATGGTATCTGTTCAGGTATTATTTTCTTTACCTCAGGTTTAACAGATTCTATCATTTCTTCCGTCGTTGATGATGTTATTACTTGAGATTGTTCTACAACAGGCATAGTAAGCAGGCTTTGTTCGGCTATCTGTTTTGCTTCTTCTAAATTTTTTGCGACTTCCTTTGTTTCTTTTTCTGTAACAGTTACTTGGATAACTTCGATTCCTTCAGAAACACGGAATGAGACATCGGCCGTACTACTCGGTGTTTTCTTATCAGGGAGAAGTAAGTATTCACTTTCGTGAGGAATTGATTCAATCTGTTGTATACTGTCAAATGGTATCTGTTCAGGTATTATTTTTTTTACCTCAGGTTTAACAGATTCTATCATTTCTTCCGTCGTTGATGATGTTATTACTTGAGATTGTTCTACAACAGGCATAGTAAGCAGGCTTTGTTCGGCTATCTGTTTTGCTTCTTCTAAATTTTTTGCGACTTCCTTTGTTTCTTTTTCTGTAACAGTTACTTGGATAACTTCGATTCCTTCAGAAACACGGAATGAGACATCGGCCGTACTACTCGGTGTTTTCTTATCAGGGAGAAGTAAGTATTCACTTTCGTGAGGAATTGATTCAATCTGTTGTATACTGTCAAATGGTATCTGTTCAGGTATTATTTTCTTTACCTCAGGTTTAACAGATTCTATCATCTCTTCCGTCGTTGATGACGTAATTACTTGAGATTGTTCTACAACAGGCATAGTAACCAGATTCTGTTCGGCTGTCTGTTTTGTTGCTTCTTCTAAACTTTTTATGACTTCCTCAGTTTCCTTCTCTGTAGCAGTTACTTGAATAACTTCGACTCCTTCAGAAACACGAAATGAAACATCGGCCGTAGTACTTGGTGTCTTCTTATCAGGAAGAAGTAAGTGCTCGCTTTCATGAGGAATTGATTCGATCTGTTGTATGCTTTCAAACGGTATTTGTTCAGGTATTACTTTCTTTATTTCAGGTTTAACAGATTCTATTATCTCTTTTGTCGTCAATGTTGTAATTATTTGAGATTGTTCTGCAACAGGCATAGTAAGCATGCTCTGTTCGGCTGTTAACTTTGTTTCTTCTTTCAGACTTTTTATGACATCCTTAGTTTCTTTCTCTGTAGTAATTATTTGGGTAACTTCAATTCCTTCGGAAACACGGAATGAGACGTCGGCCGTAGTACTTGGTGTCTTCTTATCAGGGAGAAGCAAATGTTCGCTTTCATGAGAAATTGATTCGATCTGTTGTATACTCTCAAACGGTATTTGTTCAGGTATTACTTTCTTTACGTCAAGTTTAACAGATTCTATTATCTCTTCCGTCGTTGATGATGTAATTACTTGAGATTGTTCTACAACAGGCATAGTAAGCAGGCTTTGTTCGGCTATCTGTTTTGCTTCTTCCAAATTTTTAATGACTTCCTTTGTTTCTTTCTCTGTAGCAGTTACCTGTATAACTTCAATTCCTTCGGAAACACGAAATGAAATATCGGCTGTAGTACTTGGTGTTTTCTTATCAAGGAAAAACAGGTATCCGCTTTCATGAGGAATTGATTCTATCTGTTGTATACTCTCAAACGGTATTTGTTTTGGTACTATTTTTTTTATGTCTGGTTTAATAGAATCCATCATTTCTTCTGTTCTTGACGACGTAACTATCTGAGAATTTTCTGCAACGTGGATGCTTTGTATTTTTTGCTCAGCTGTTTGTTTCATTGTTTCTTTCAAACCTTTCACCACTTCTTTTGTTTCATTTTCTGTAGCAGTTACTTCGATAACTTCGACTCCTTCAGAAACACGGAATGAAACATCGGCTATATCACCCTGTATCTTCTTATTAGAAAGAAGTATATATTCACTTTCATGAGGAATTAATTCGATCTGTTGTATATTCTCAAATGGTATTTGTTCAGGTATCAACTTTTTTATCTCAGGCTTAACAGACTCTTTCATCTCGTCCGTAGTTAACGACGCAAATATTTGTGATTTCTCTGCCACATGCATTCCTAGCATACTTTTTTCAGCTATATGCTTAGTTGGTTCCTCTGGAGTGAGTAATTCTTGTTCCTCTTCATTATAAGCCACTTCTAAAATTGATAATGGTATTAGTTCTTCAACATTTGATTTGCCTTTATGTTCTTTAGGAATTTGGGATTTTTCAAGTTTTTCGACGTTACTCACTACTGTTACTTCTAACGTTTGTGGTACTTCTATGCTAGATAGTTTTGGCAAAGCTATTTGCTCTTTTGGCGTTTCTTGTGTCAATAATTCTTGTTCTGTCTCTGTAGAAATTACTTCAGACACAGTAATGGAATTTACTTGTTCAACATCTGGTTTTCCTTTTTGATCATCTGTTTTTTTAAACTCGGGTATTTGTTCAACGGTTGCAGCTGTTACTATTTCGACATTCTGGGCTACTTCTCTACCTAAGAAACAAGGTGTAGCTGTTTTCTCATTTAATTTCTCTAATTTTGGTAATTGTGCTTCTGCCTCAGTAGACATTATTTGCGAAACCACGAGAGAAGAAAATTCATCAAAACCTGGTTTACCTTTTTGTTTTTCTGGACTTCTGGAAGTCGAAAGTTCTTCGACATTTGTGACAGTAAGCACCTGAGAAGTCTCGGCAATTTCTCTACCAGACATAATGGGTTTTGCTGTGAGTACCCTAGATTCATCGAAACTTTCGAATGTTTTTTCGGTTTCATGAGATAATACTTGAGATATAGTCAAGGAGGATAATTCGTCTACTTGTACGTTTCCTTTCTGCTCATCTGGTAACACTTGTTTTGAGAGTTCTTCTATACTTAGCATTGTTAAAATTTGACTTGTTTCAGCTATATCTCTACCAGATAAATTAGTTTGCGCCATCTTTTTTGTAGGCATTTCTGGACTAGGCAATAGTGTTTCTGCTTCATTAGATACAGTTTGCGTTATATGTAAGTGTGATAATTCTTCGAGATTTAGTTTTCCCTTTTGTATTTTGGGCTTTTGAAGTTCAATGAACTTACCTAGATTTGATACAGTTGTTATTTCCGTAGTTTCTGCTACGTCTGCTATGCCATGCAAACTTGTTTGTGCCGTTTCTTCAGTTGGTACTTTGAAACTATCAAACACATTTTCAGTTTCTTGAGTTTCTACTTGTGAAATCGTCAAAGTTTTAAATTTTTCTAGACTAAGTTTACCTTTCTGCTTTTCAATTTCTTTTTTAGGAATTAATTCTGTGGCATTAGTCATTGTTAAAACAAGTGTTGTTTCCGCGATATCTCTACCGAACATATTTGTTTGTGCTAATTTCCCTATGGGAAGTTCAGTGCTAATTAATGGTTCTTCGGTCTCATCAGAAATTACTTGTGAAATAGTCAGTGGAATTAGTTCATCAACTTGTTGGTTAACTTTCTGTACTTCAGGTCTTTCTCTAGCAAATTCATTAATCTCAGACATTGCTGTTACTTGAATTGTTTCGGCGATTTCTCTACCAGAAATTTTGAAATCAGCCTTGCGATCTTTTGGAATAATTTCATTAGCTAGGACATTTTCAACTTCATTCAAAATAATTTCGGAAACCGTCACGGATGACAATTCTTCAAGTCCTGGTTTACCTCTTTGTTCGTGTAATTTGACAGGTTTCGTAAAATCTTCGATCGTACTTGCTGTAACTATTTGAAGAACTTCCGCAGCTTCTCTACCTGTTACATTCGATTGTGCTTGGTGCTGTTTTGGTGTAACGACTTCACATAAGATATCTTCAATTTCATTAGAAGCTGTCTCAGTAATTACAACCGTTGTAAGACCTTCGAATTGCGGTTTGCTTTTCTGTGTTTCAAGTTGCTTACTCTCAAAAACGTCTTCTCTTTCGGCTGGCGTTGTTTCTGACCTCACTATTGTTTCTATCGTGGTTTGAGTTATGGTTGCTTGAGAAGAAAATGGTTTCTCCTCACGGAACTCTTGAATATTTTGTATACTTTCCATAAAAGAGCCTTCAATAGTTTGCAATAAATTGATATCTGGAGTAGCTTTGACTTCAGTTCGTTTTGAAGCGATATTCAACAACTCTTCTTTGTCTTCAAAAATTGTTTCTGAAACTTGTAATGAGTTTACCCCTGTTATATCGATATTCGCTTTTTGTGTCGTAGGGTTAAACACATTTTCGAAAGTCTTCTCGTTTTCTTCGACAATATTCTCGTTAACAATAATACTTTCAAATGTATTTCGGACCGGCACGGCAATTTGAGATATTAAAATATAATCGGGAGGTTGTTCAGGTACATCGATTCGTGACTCTACTATCATAGTCTCTATCATATCATGTTCAGTAACAATAGTATCAACAGCTTTTTGCGATGTTTCATATTTCTTCTCTTCCAATGATGTTTCAACTTCACCAGATGTTATCTCCATAATAGATACACTATGGTCCTCTTCAAATGTTGGTACAGCCGTACTGAATACTACCTTCGGGTATTTATTGAAATTCTCTTCACTTTCTGCACTTGGAACTTCATGGACAATGATAGATTGAAACGCATCTTGCTTTACGTGGGCTTCTGCTTCTATTTTTTCAAAAGGTTTAATCAATCCAGTATTTTGCTCAATAAATATTTGAGCCTTTTGAGCTATATCCATGCCAGGTTTTGTTAGTTTTATTTTTGCCATATTTTCTTCATATTTTTGAATATTCATTGCTGCTTCTTTGTCTTGCGCTATGATATGGTCTACAGTAACACATTTCCCTTCAACGAAGCTAATCTCGACGCTACGTTTATCAAGTTTAAATTTATCAGTAAATATTATACCTTGCTCTTGAGGAACTGTTTCACTGACGTCAATACTTTCCAAAATAGATTGTGTTCTATATGCTTCACGTTCAATCGGTTTCAATACCACAGGTAATTCTCCAAGTCCTTCCCGTAAGTTAATTTCCGTTTGTTCAGCTACTTCTTTACCTTCCAGTAAAAGATTTGCCGCCTCTTGATGAAGTTTCTTTGTAGAAAATTCCTTTTCAACGTCTTGAGCGTTAATAGATTCTGTAATGGCGACGAATCTATTTTCATCTAAAATAATACGTGCGTTTGTTTTTTTCAAAGGTATTTTCTTAACTTTGTCTATTTCTTTTTCCACAAGGACTTGTTCGAGCAGTTGCACTGTTTCGAAAGGTTTTTGGCCAATTAGCGCAGTTACTTTTGTTGGTGCTGTAATTTCACACATTTCATCTGTACTTGAACTGGGAATTATTTCAGATTTTTCGGCGACTTCATGGCCAGGAACAATAATCGAGAGTGCTAAGTGAGATCTTTTTTTCTCTAACGTTTCGAGGGGAGCTTCTTTATCAGCCATTTTAATTTCTGTAACTGATGTAACACGCTTACCGTCTTCGATAGATAATTCTATTTTGTGTATTTCGGGCATGAGTTTATCTTCTAAAGATTTCTCTTGATCTTGAATCATATTTTCAGTTACTAAAAGACTTTGATGTACTTCGTGTGCAGCTGATACCGTTTCCATGTTTGGTTTTTTGATAGTTACTTCCCCTATAGCTTGTTCGATATCTACGGCAGTCGTTTCTGCTATACTGTGAACAGTATTGATGTCGAATGAAGCAGCGTGTTTACATGGTTGTTCTTCATCATATAGTGTTTCTTTGTCGGCTAATGTTATATGTACTATACTTGCGATTGTCTTGCCCTCTTCCACATCGATATTTACAACTTTATTTTTCGGCATTAATATTGGCGTAAAGTGTTCTTCTCCTTCTTGAATAATAGGCTGTGATTCTATTAATGAATTAAAAACTATGTGATCTGGAACTGCGACAGCAGCAAATAATGTTTCGTCAACAACCATTTCGCCAGTGCTAAAATTAGCAGTTTGCATTGTTGTTTCGGCAACACCATGAGTTTCAATTAAAACTTTCTCTGCTGTTTTTGCTTTTGGTATTTCTTTATGTTTATATTCCATTTCTTTATCTTCCAAAATTACCGAAGATATTTGTACACTTTGTTCCATTATCATTGAAAGATCAGCTTGAGCCAAGAATGGTATTTTATCTTTCCCAAGTATAGCCTCCGTTTCCGTCGGCTGAGTTTCTGTTGCTACTATTGCTTCTAATGGAATACTTGAGAATATTGCTGACATAGAAGTTGGGTTTGTTTCTATCAATTCTCCAGTATTGTAATCTGGAGTAACTTCGCTTTTCTCAGCAATAATATGTTCAGCAAATTGAATTTCAGCTTTTTTATTTGTAGGCCTTTCAGGAATTCGGAGAGTATCTTCCTTTTCACCTAAAATTTCGGTAGACATAGTGGCACTGGTGATCTCGTTGACGGATATTCGAGCTGTATCGGTTTTGATTGGTTTCTTTTGAAATTCTATTTCTTTTTCTGTTGTAATAGTTTCGCTTTGAATAATATTTTCAAAAGGTAAATATTCCTTTTTCGCTGCTGCTACTGCTAGTGTTTTTATATCAAGTTCTCCTGGGTAAATGGCCGGCGTAACTTCAGTGAATTCAGCAACTTTATGAGCGTCAAAGCTGGTAGTAATTTTTTCACCGGGAATAACCGGTTTTTTTAAATACTCTTGCTCCTTGTCAGATGCAATTGTTTCAATCACTGTTACGCTTGTTTCTTCTTCGAACGATACATCGACTTTTTTTGTATCTGGTTTGATGAAATCAAGCATAAGCTGTTCTGAGTCACCAGTTGACATTTCGGATGTAATAATACTGTGACAAGTAATATGGTCGGTCGTAGCCGTTACGGAAATCGTTTTTTCGCGTATTAGTTCACTGACATTATCAGTTGCGGTTACTTCAGCAGCTTCTGCCACGATATGAGTAGGAATATCAAAAACAATAGATTTGGCTTGCGGTTTTTCTATTTCTGTAAGCATGCTTTCTTTGTCACCCGTTGTTACAGAAGAGATAACAAGACTTTCACCCATTACAAATTCAAAATTAGCTTTCTTCTCTGATGCTGGAATATGAGAAAAAGGCTTCTCAGTTTCTCTTGTTTGCACTTCTTCAGCGACAGCTGTTTCAAATGGTAATAATGTCGCTTTAGGATGTATTTCTTGAATATGTTTGGTACATAATTCAGTTGAAGTTACACCACTAATAATCTCAAATTTTGATGCTATATTCTGTGCTACTACGTCTATTGTAGCTTCGACTGTTTTCGGCACTTGTTTTTCATCAAGTACATCTTCTTTATCTTCGGGATGTGTAATTTCAATTGTCAAACTTTCTCCTTCTTCGAAAGTAATATCAACTTTTTTCATATCAGGTTTTACATCTGTTTTTAAAGGAGATTCTTTTTCAGATACAGATACTTCCATTTGTTGTACAACGTCTAATCCACTTTGCAATTGGTTAGCGTTTTCCCGATTCGGCTTTTTTTCTTTCAATGTACTGATATTGTTTGCAAGAATCAACTCTTGTGTTTCGGCTATTTCATGACTTTCAGTTATGTCTAACATAACCCTTCGTTTGTCTGGTAATTTTTCTATTGCTAATTCTTCTTCCTTCAATGCGGTCATTACTTCAGTGACGGTCAGTTTTTCAGGTTGAGCGCATACTTGAATCGTAACATTTTGTTTAACAGGACTTGCTTCCTTATCTCTAATTCGTTCCATTTCGCCAACATTTGTTTCAGTTACTATCAGTTCTTCCAGAGTTTCTTGTTGCATTATTGCTCTGCCTGTTTTTGGTAGATCACTGCTTATCTTTCCAGCACTTTGTTCCACTAAGATCTCTTCTGTTGACGCAATTGTGTGACCGGTTATGGACGAATCAACTGTATGAGTCTGTGGTCCAGTATCCGGCTTGTAAATGTTTTCGAGATCATGTGGAATTATTTCTAGAACGCTGGCACCTGGCCTCATTTCTGTGAGTTCAATATTTACTATTTTTCCTTCGGGTTTTATATCCGCTTTATAAATGTCTTCTTTTTCTGCGGTTTCTTGCATAACAATACTGATAGTTTCTATAGGAACGTGAGATAAATATGCTTTTCCACTCACAGGTTCATCTATCGCTAGATACTCTTCAGTCGGTGATTCTGTTCTTACTTGTTCGCATATTGGAGCCAATTGCGTCATATATTTAGTATTTGCACATGCACTTTTAATATCAGTTGTTCCAAGATATTCAGTTTCTTTCTCACCCGTTATGATCATTGTGGTGTGCAAGCTTTCAGTTTGGTTCATTGAAATTACGGCAGTTATTTTTTCGGGACTCTTATCCCTTTTCGCCGGAACTACATCTTCCGCTGCAACAGTCTCGCCAATGATCGTTTCTTGCAAATTTACTGCTTTAATTTTAGCTGTAGCAATTGGTAAGACTTCTTTTGTGACTTCACCTAAATCATTTTCAGCTTGAGTTTCCTGAACTTCAAACGAGATCATTGGATGAGTAGGTACCGTTTTGCCACGGTGTGATTCAGGCATTTTAAAGATTTTCAGTTCTGCTTCTTTTTCTATAAAAGTAGTTTGCGATATCTCAATACCACTGACAGCATCGTAGACTGTCTCGATTGTATGAGTTTCCGGTTTTTCATTTTCTTTCATGCTAGCTTCTCGATCGTGGGTGAGCGTGTCGAGAACAGTTTTCGCTTCAGTTAATTGAATAGATATAACGCCGCTTTCTGAAACATATTTGAGGGTGTCTTTTAAATCCGCAGGATAGTCTGCGGTTTGAATTTGAGATATTAAGATGTGTTCCTTTGGTCTGACTGATGTTTCCGCTATTACTTCAGATGCTGTGTGATCGCAACTATAAATTCCTTCACATTCTTGAACAATTGTATCTGCTACAGAACTAATTTCCAAAGGTGAGATTGACGTAACGGCCAATTTAGCAGTAGGCTTTTCTTCAGGGTAATAATCTCGTTCTTTTTCAGAAGTCATCGTTTCTGTCATCACAGCTGATATAACTTCTACAACATTTAAGTTAGCTGTGACTTGTTTGCTCTCCTGGATTGTTAAATCATTTTCTTTTTGTTGAGTATCGATTGTTGATATTGTGACTCCTTCCAAAAGGGTTACATTTGGTGTAGCTTCGAAGGAATCTACTTTTCGCTCGGGAATATATTGGCCTTCACGTTCCTGCACAAAATCGTGACGAATAATAGTCGTTTCGTTTTCACAGGAGATTCCAATTTGGGCAGTTTGACTCGGTGGTAATTTACCTGGTATATATGTTCCTTCTTTTTCGGGTGCGTTCATCTCTTCAGTAACACATTGTCGCTGTGAAATTACCGTTTCGGTAGCAACTTCAGTAGGTACTATCAACTCTGGATAATATTTTCCTGGTTTATCTTCGGAATAAATTTCTTCCACTATTAACGGTTCTATTGCATTGATGTTCATTCGCGATTTTGTAAGGATTGTTTTTGCGGGTTCTAATTGATCTTCCACTAAACCTTCCTGTATTTCATAAATGGAGAGTGGTATTTGCGGTAAGAATATATCTTCCGCTTTAACGCTTAATGGTGTTATAAAATCTTCGGTCGGTACTTCGCTTTGATTAATTATAGTCTCTCTAATAGTTGTGGCCTCTTGCATGGTAACCTGCACATCTGCTTTTTGATTAATTTCTGATGTAGTCAGTGTTAGATTTGATACATTTTCATTATGAGCAAATTCGCTGATAAGAAGACTTTCTTTTATTATTACAGAAGGTGTAGCTTCACAAAAAGCGGGTTTGAAAGATCCAGAGAATTCATTAGTAGATATATGTGTAGCAGTTTCTATGGTAGAATATGGTTCTATTGATGAGATTGATATTGACGCTTTACGTTCAATAGGCTTAATACTTACTATTTGATCAATTTCTTTTTCATGTACTGATGTCATTTGTTCTGTTAGCGCAATAACAGTATCTAATGTGTATTTAGCTTTCTCCAATTCAGATTTGCCAGGTGCTTGTTCGATTGTATGATCTAACGGCATCACTTGATTTCGTTGACTAGACACGTTCAAAATTATAGATGGCAATAATTCATCTTTCACTACTTCAAATTCTTCTATTTCTTCCAATTGTATCTCATCTTTACCAGTGTTTGATCTCTTTGGTATTAAAGCTTTTCTAATCTTTTCAATCGTTTCCTTCTCCTCCTCCTCCTCCTCCTCCTTTATATTTATTTGTTTTTCCACATCTTGTTTTTGCTTACGAATCAATCTGCCCTTCGAATCCCGTTCAAGTTCAATAACTTCTTCTTCAATTCCTTCTTTTTTTCTTTCCTTTTCAATTTCATCAACTTCCTCAATTTTTATAAATTGAACCCCCTCTTCCCTATCTTGTGTTGTATCTTCGATTTGATCCCTTGATTTTCTATCTTTGCGTTTGCGCAATGTTGTGTGTGCCTGCCGTGTATCCTCGTATTCTGTGGAAAGTATGTGAGAATTTTGTGTCAGACGTGAGTGTTGCGTGATGTCGTTATTTTTGCACTTACTCTTTTACTCACTCATTCTCTCACTCTTATTCACTCATTTATTTATTTACTCACTTACTCATTTGCTCACTTTCTATCTTACATTTATTTTACTTTTTAATTCATGTATGCGTGTTTAGGATATGCTTAAATAAACGAACAAATAACAAGTGTTTGAATTTCTTAAAATGTGTGAATGTAAAAATTTATTATAAATTTAGTAAGATGTAATTTTATTAATTTTGTGATCACGCTACATTCATATATCTTATAATTTTTTGTTAAGCAAAGTGATAAATGTATAGGACTTACATTTCAAGGTACAATCGGCATAGCGCAAGTGAGCATCGTTGTATAAGTCGCAAAGCATTGATTTCGAAGCAGATGGACAAATAAAATTATAATATGACAATAAATATTGTATTACATAAGGAAATAAAATTTGTTGCGTGTGGAAAGCATAGCGGCGTAAGCAAAAAATTCATACAGTTATTATTAAATTAAGTAAAGCTTCATATTATCTGAAAGCATAATAAAACAATAATCGTTACGTTATATTCCAGTAAGTTTTCTGTGTATTAATTATGTAAATAAAAAAGTAATTAAAAATTTTTTTTAAATGCGGCAATAATTAAAACCTTAATTTCTATAAAACTAGTAATCATATACACATAACATAAAGATATTTATTCAAGCATATTGTTCTTTATATAAGATACCAATAGGGGTTTGTGTTTACTCAGAAATTAATTAAAATTGGAAATATATGAGATACAGCGTTAATTGTTCATTAACAGTGAAACTAAATAGTAACAATAGCATTGCAGATTATAGCTAATTTATCAAATTGATAAATCGTATTAATAGATCTTATGTATTAAAATTTATTCCAAACCTTTAATTTCTCGAATATCCTGTACATGAGTAGCTTCCCTTTCGCTCTTCCTCTCTGTAATCAGAAAATACTTATATTTTTGAAAAATTTAGAATAAATCATTTTTTACACAAAGAGCAATAATATGCACAATAAAAATATCAAAAAAAAAGATTAAATTTAATTGTATGTATACGTATATATATATGTATCTGTATAAAAATTTTTTGACATTATATCTTTATAGGGACATCACATATATACATATATTCGTTTTAATTTCGACTTACTCATAAACTGAACTTCCATTTTGTGAACGACATTTGCTCTTTCCATAGCATGTTGCTCTGTTTCAACCTGAAAAGAAAAAGAACAGATCATTACATTATTGGAAATATTACACATGTATATATTACTTATAGAAAAAGAAAAGACAGTGTATTTTTATTAATAACACAGGACTACAAAAGTTTTTTGGAGAAATTTTTAGAACTAGAATAGTTATATAGAACAGTTATATAGATCTTATATACTTATATAGATAAGTCGGTAAATGGTACTTCCGTTTCAGGTGCAGTAGAGTACAGCCACGTGAAGAGTGATAGGTTGAATATTTGAAGACTTGAAGGGATAAGAGAAGTGTGTTGGAGGTAAGAACATGCAGGGAGAAAGTGAGAGAGTGAGCGTGTGTGGGTGTGTGAGGAAACAGAAGGGGTGGTGGATTTGAGGATAAGAAGGAGATAAAAAGTAGGCTGGCCGAGCCGGCAGTTGAAAAGGCAGGGAGTATAGAATAAGATAAAGGGGCAAGTGTGAGCGTATGTGGTAGATCCATATATAGTATAGAGAGTAATAATAACTTAATCATATGAGAGATGCTGGTAATAGGTACTTAAACTGTACAGGTTGCCTCATGGAAGATCTTTTAGACGCGGGGTCTCGCAGCAAGAAGGGATATTGTGACGTCAATGGAGACCAGTTGTCTCACTTACACTTAGAAAGTGTAAGTTTCTCTCTCTGTTCAAATGATTCCAGGTGTAGCTGAGCAGAGAGGAAAACGCGCTGGTAAAACAGAGAGGAATAACAATGAGTGTGACAAAGATAGGTAACACCACTAGTTACGTCATGATCAATCAGCATTAAGTATCCGTATGAGACAACCTGTACAGTTTAATAATCTTGGGTAATAGGAACGATCAACAAGATGAAGAAATAGAAGAAGAAGTAGAATTGATTGATCTATTTTGAATAATTAACTGTAATTTTAAAACGGTCTTTTTTAGGGCCAAAATGATGTGCAAATCCGATTGTGGCAACTTCCCGCGGTGCACATTGGGTAATACTAATGCCGACGGTAATGCATGGGTGCGTGCGTGCGCGCACGCGCGCGTTTGTGTGTGTGTGTGTGTGTGCGCGCGCGCGTAGATAACAACGTTAAATAACATCACGCTTTGTTTTGTACTTTTAATTGCTTGATTAGCAGATATCAATATTTCCAACCTTTGACCCTTCATAACTCGAAAACAGGCCATTTTCAGACCTAGCGCCTATGAGAACTTTTGTTCATATGTTATGAACTATAACATACATCAGTTTCAACCAATTTGACTGTACCTTTTCCATTTTTTTTGTGCGGGGTCCTTTAAGAGAAAGGCCATGATAGACTTCCACACTCGCGATACAGAAAATTTTGAGCTAAAAAAGGAACTAATACCTGGGGAAGCATAGTACCGCTCATCTACAACTTGAATTCAATTCCCTAAAGCAAAAATCAAATGAGACCGCGCAGGAATTCGGGCGGCGAGTGAACAACCTCGCTATGGAACTGTATGAGTCCATGGAAGAAGAAAAGAATCACACTACGGAACAGAAAAAAGCGATTTACTGGAGTGTATTACGAAACAAGCTCTCTAATTACACAGGCACACAAAAAAAAGTGGTTGGTCCGGCGGACTAAACTAGTCAATCCTTATGTATTTCGACCCGCTGAATCCGAATCCAAGGTCAGAATTGCAAAGTTAGCTCGCATTTTCTAACCTCAAAAAAAATTTTTTTTAAATGTTGGTCCGGCAAACCAGACTAGTCAATCCTTATGTATTTTGACCCGCTGAATCCGAATCCAAGATCAGAATTTCCAAACTGGCTCATTTTTTCCTAACCTAAAAAAAAATTTTTTTTATGTTGGTCTGGCGGACCAGAATAGTCTATTTTTATGTATTTTGACCCGCTGAATCCAAATTTAAGGTCAGAATTGCATAATTGGCCGGACCAAGATTTAAAAAAAAATTTTTTTTTAGATTAAAAAGAAATGACCCAATGCAGCAATTCTGACATTGAATTTGGATTCAGCGGGTCAAAATACATAAAGATAGTCTATTCTGGTCCGCCGGACCAACATAAAAAATTTTTTTTTTTTAAGGTTAGAAAAAAATGAGCTAATTCGGAAATTCTGATCTTGAATTCGGATTTAGCGGGTCAAAATATATAAGAATTGACTAGTCTGGTTCGCCGGACCAACATTAAAAAAAAAATTTTTTTTGAGGTTAGAAAACGCGAGCTAACTTTGCAATTCTGACCTTGGATTCGGATTCAGCGGGTCGAAATACATAAGGATTGACTAGTCTAGTCCGCCGGACCAACCACTTTTTTTTTTGTCTCCCTGTTTGACTATGCCGATGTTGTTTATGCACCTGCTCTTATCCAACACTTATCTGAGCGCATTCAATATGTCCAAAACTCTTGTCTTCGTTTTTCTTACGGTATCCGCAAATTCGATCACCTTACTCTTCTCATTGTTAGTTCAGGTTGGCTCAAAATGCGTCCTCGCTATATTCTCCACTTGTGCTGTCTTGTCTTCTCTCTTCTTCGTACTAATTCTCCTCCGTACCTTAGGCGTCTTTTTCAGCTTACTTCCGAACTGCACTCATCCTCCGCGCCTAACACTCGTCACCATTACCTTCTATCCTACTTTTCTCATCATTGCTCTAAATTTCGTGCCTCCTTTTCGTATGCTGCAGTGTATTATTATAATCAGCTTCCTTTATCCATAAAATCTTCCTCCTCCCTCCTCTCTTTTTGTATGGAAGCTGCCCGCTTCATCTCATCCCCTTTCTTCTCCCTCAATTTTTAAGCTCGCTTCTTACTCTGCGTTTTAAGTACATGTAATCTTTACTCAGGGATTCTCGGCAGAGATAGACTCCTCTATACACGAATATACAAATGTATATATGAATATATAAATGTTGTACGATTCTCTTTGATATCTTTATATTTTATCATAACATCTAGCTCCTTACGCTTGATTATGTTTCTCTATTGCATAAAATGTATATCTGGGAGGTTTCAAAGCAACATTCTTTGTTGTAGCCTTTCCTGTTGCTAGTACACTCTCTGTAACTTTTTCTCTATTGTATTCTATCTGTTTGTACAAGCAATAAAGTCATATTATTATTATTATTTCTTCTTAAATATTTCTTTCAATCGTTTTATCATCCAAATTGGTTTTTAGAGGTTTTTTGAGTCGCTGATTACGATTCTGTTATCAGACATGTCAAATTCAAAATGACGGATCCAATATGGTGGTCGAAAATGTTTGAAGTCAATCAATTTACTAAAAATTTTTATATGGGTTTTGGGATTGCTGATTATGAATTTGACATCAAAATATTCGAACTTAAGGGGATGCTGGACTGCCTCTCAAACTTGATCGAGGTCGATAATGTAGAGTCATTCGTGCACATTATTAATGAGATTTCGTATATATTTCTTTTATAGATTAAAAAATTATTTTCCAGAATTAAAATACACGTATTAATATTAATCTGTGAATTAAACTAGTGCTCTGTTTCTATCCTCGGGCCGCCTTGTACCGATTCCTCACTCACACATATATACGAAATTTTCTCTGAGACTTTTTTCTTATACTAAAGCTTCTAGCTCATTTCTGCAAGCATTTTATTATTCTTTCATATAATACGATTAGTGCGTACTAGTTATTTCTACTTACAAAGTTTTTAAAACTTATGTGTTGCAAATGAAAGATACGAGACGACTGCACAAAAGTATAATTTACTAACTTTTTTGTTTTTTACATGAAATTATAGGGAGGCACTATTTGTTATTGTCTATACTTTAATTCTAGAGAAGGATTTTTAATTCTATGAAATTAGTAAAAAAATAGGCCTAATTAAAAATAATAACATTCAATCGGTAAAACAGACGACTCCAGCATCCCCTTAAGATGGCAGATCTAATGACAGCAAAAAATTTTAAAATCTTAAATTTACTGAAAATTAATCTATGGAAATTTTTGGTTCCTGATTACAAATCTGCCATCAGAATTGTCGATTTGTGAACAGTGAATTTATTGTCATGAATGAAATAGTCAAAATCACATAAATTTCATCACCTTAAAATGTTATCTAATTCGTAATCAACACCTCCGAAACTCTCCATTGAGTGATTTTAAATGAATTTGAGAGATTTCGAAAAATTTTTGCCGCTAGATTGGATTCTTCATTTTGACTTCGAATATTTTGATGTTCAGTAATCAGTGTCTCCAAAAACCCTCATAAAGTAATTTTCAGTAAATTTGATTGATTTCAAACGATCTTGAATTTGACCTGTCTAATAATAAAATCGCAATCAGCGATCCAAAAAACCTCTGAAAACCAATTTGGATGATAAAGTGATTAAAAGAAATATTTACATACGGAGAAATCAAAGATTTCATGGATTTTCCCTCTTCTAACAGCAAAATTACCGCTGAAAAAAGTCACAGAAAACTGTTCGGTTAGGACTTAATAGGTTAATGTAACTACAGACTTCTGATTATGAAATCGGAACTGTACTGTCACAGGGACCAAAGGCAACGACCGTCCCATTGCTTACGCGAGCAGAATATCAAATTGCGCGGAGCAAAATTACAGCACTACTGAAAAGAAATTACTCACAATAATGTGGACTGTAAAACGTTTTCGACCATGTGTACTTGGAACCAAATTTAAGATCGTAACCGATCATAAATCCTTCTTATGATTATTTAATTTAAATGATCCCGAATCAAGATTGATTCGATGGCGATTAAAACTGGAAGAATATGATTATAAAATTATTCATAAAGCTGGACGAGCGAACGCAAATGCGCTAAGTCGCAACATGAAGCGGGGAAGCTCATGTTACAGAAGCAGCTAATAAGGTCCTCACGCTAGAAGAAGACGGCGAACACGTACGTACATCTTCTGAAGTTGAAAAAGAAAAGGATAACGAATGCGCACCAGTATGTACAGAGGAAAAAAAATTTTATATGAATGTCATTACCTATGGGAAGGCATCAAGGAATTGATCAATAAAGAGAATACCATTGACACATATTTGGATTAGATTAACGGTCGATGTAGAGCGGTACATTAAGAAATGCGAGCTTTGTCAGAAAAATAAGCTTTCTCGAAGAATAAAGGCACCCCTTGTCGTTACAGATGGGAGTGGTTTACTTGGACACAGTGCAAATGGACACAAAATAATATACACGTTTCAAATGGACACGGTTCATTTCGATATAGGAATTTTGGACACAGTAATTTTGTACACAGGAAAAATATATTCTGGACAAATTACAATTTGGACACGGTAAAAATGTACACCGTGCAATTAGAGATGTAAAATTTGTACACCGCAAAGTTATACATCGCAAAGTTGTATACCGCAAACTTGTACACCGCAAAGTTGTACACCGTGTATATTCTATTGGAAATCTGCAAACACATATAAACTTTACTTTGTTTGCAATGTACAACATGGGTTAGCGACTTCGACGGGGTGGGTGCGGGAGGGGGCCAAAGGTCCCTCCTTGCACCCTGCCGCGCGCGCGCGCGCGCGCGCGCGCGTGTGTGTGTGTGTGTGTGTGTGTGCAAACCATTCACATGGGTTTGCGACTTTCCACGCAGAACTTTGTGATGTACAACTTTGCGGTGTACAATTTTTACGTGTCTAAATGAACGGTGTACAATTTTACGGTGTACAACTTTACGGTGTATAACTTGGCGGTGTACAACTTTGCAGTGTACAAATTTTACGTGTCCAATTGCACGGTGCACATTTTTATCGTGTCTAAATTGTAATTTGTCCAGAATTTATTTTTCCTGTGTACAAAATTACTGTGTCTAAAAGAACCGTGTTCATTTAAAACGTGTACATTATTTTGTGTCCATTTGCACCTTGTCCATTTGCACTGTGTTTAATTGTACTGTGTCCAAGTGAAGGCCATTCTTACAGATACGCCTAGCCTATCTTTTAAGAAATGCATGCTCGATACAGGATCACTAACTTTAACGAAAAATGAAAATCAGTACCTACTAATCTTTCAGGATCACCTTACGAAATTTAGTGGGAGCGTCCCAGAAGCGCATAGTAACAAACGGACACCACCAATCAAATTGCTGGGTTGGTCAGAATGAATTTATAGAATTTGATTGGTGGTGTCCGTTTGTTACTGTGCGCATCTGGGACTCACTCAATTTTGTAAGGCTATACCGATACCGAACCAAGAAGCAGATACAGTGAGCAAAAAGTTCGTCACTAAAATTGTTCTGGAATATGAAAGCAGAAAGTAAGGCTTGGAGGTATGAGAAAAGATTGGAAAAAGGATTAGGAAGCGAATTAGCAAAGTGGTGGCGGAAAGAGATGAGGAGGAAAGCAAAAAAGGAATAAATATGTCGGAATGGAATAAGGAAAAAAGAGAGTTCTTTGAAGACAAGAGGATGAAGGTGGAAGATGTAAAGGAAAGGAAGAAAAAAGAGGGATGGTTTAATAAGATAAGGGAGATAGATAAGGATCAAAAGAAGGATCGGATTGAAAAAATTAGGAAGTCAGTATATAACAGTTGATATTGGAGAGTGAAAGAAGAAGGAGTACCGGGATACCTTGAAAAGGGATGGAGGGGGAACAGATGGAAAAGAATAGCTAGATTTAGATAGGGAGCGAGATGAATAAAGGCAGGTATTGGGAAGAAAAAGAAAAAAAAAGGTACAGACTATGTGGAGGGACAGTGGAATCATAGGAGCACGTATGGGAGAAATGCAGAGAGTGGAAGGAGGGAGGGAGGAAGTAGTTGGCAAGAGGCGGTGGAACGGATATTGGGAGAGGAGGGCAAGGGGGGAATGGATGAACGAATTGGAGGAGGAGAGAAAAGAGAAGAGAGAGGGAGAGAATTAGAATAAGAATGAATCGAAGAATGAGGCGTGAAAGAAGTATGAATGAGATATGGCGAAGAGGGAAGCGGGATAGGACTTTGAAAGGATTTTGAAGAATTTGAAAAAGCAAGAGGAAACGGAAGCCCTGGCGAGGCGTGTGTGTGGTGTGTGTGTGTGTGTGTGTATGTGTGTGTGTGTGTTAGAAAGATTGAAAAGGTATGAATGAAAGTGATTCATATTCATTCATACGGATAAGAATAACTTAGATTTAAGTATAGTATAAGTTAGGATTAAGTTAGAATTAAGTGTTTTTTATAAATTTTTGTAATCCGAAAGAAAACAATAAATATTATTACTGTAATAAATTGGTAAGTGAAAATATTCTATTTCATTAGGCTTTTTAAATAATTGAGGTTAAAAAGCTCTAAAAAAACATGTTTTCTTATTATTTTTAAAAATGCGTAATTGATAAGAAATGACTTTGGTTCCAATTAATTTTTAAAAATTTTTTGCAATTTTCTGTGTAATTATTATTTTAAACGTTTATGCCATAATTATACCTCTGAAATTTCTGTAACTTCCCAAGCATGTGGCCTGAAATCTTCCGGAGCAAAATGTGTAATGACTTCTTCCACGGTTGCATGCTGAAGCTCAACCATTCTCATAAAAGCACGAAAACCGACTGTTGCTGCAACAAAGCTTTCATCAGTAGTTGTCTCTTCGCTAAGTACTTGGGTAATTAACGGACCGTGGCCCTTTCTTTCTACTAATTGAACCAAAGCATTCTGAGCATCGGGTGTTTTTAGAGCGGGAAAGATCTCAGTCCTGTAAAGGCATTCGTTGATCTCGTTTACGGAAACACCTTGTCGAACCAAGTAGCCAATTGTTGCGAGTTCTCGAAGAGGAGATTCTCCTGCGCCAAACTCTTTTGCATCAAGTACTTCCATCATTTCATCAACTTCCCGAGCTATGTTTTCTTTTTGCAGTTCCACAATCTCTTTTATAATATCTTCTTTAACTTTTTCTGTTTTTATTTTCTTCACTTTTTTTTGCTTTGTCTCTGTATGCTTCGTTTCTTGCACATTAGTTCTTACTTGTGCTTCGGAGACTGAAACTTTCTGTAAAGATTCTGAAGTAACTTGAGCATGATCAAGCTTCATTTCGATTGTAAAATTAGAAACAATATCGTCACTTGTGATTTCTGACACGACGACACTTTCTCGCTCTTCGACAATTTGTTTGGCACGTTCTTCGATTTTGGGTATATGTTCTCGTGATTTCTGATCGTCAATTTTTTTTAAGAAAGGTGTTATTTCGGTCACAATTGGTTCTTGAATCGGTAGTATTTT
Source organism: Monomorium pharaonis (assembly GCF_013373865.1). NCBI lineage: Eukaryota > Metazoa > Arthropoda > Insecta > Hymenoptera > Formicidae > Monomorium > Monomorium pharaonis. The sequence continues at coordinate 12,358,116 of NC_050472.1, read as the reverse complement.
TTGTGCTTTAGAAATCTAAAATGTGCAAAATAAAATAATAATTCATGAAATTTTATAAGTTATATAATTACGATTAAGATACTTTAAAAACTATATATCTTAAAATACCTCCTCGGATTTATCGTCTATAAACTTTGTAGTTTCTAATAGTTGAGTTTCTTTAATATCGACAATTCTTCTGAAAGTACAAATAGTAAGAATTATAATTTATAAATAAAACAAATTATAAATTTAAATATCAAACAAAACGGAATGTATTAAGTAAAATAAAGAATTACTTTTCCTCTATCTGATCCTTTGGAATAAGCTTTTCTTCAAGGATTTTTTCTTTTTCAATTTTGATACGTTCAGATTTGATTGCCTCTTTCATCTCTTTTGCTTTCTTTAGTTCGGGTTTCTTCTTTTTATGTGGTTTCTCTTGTAGTTTTCTCGACTTTATATCCATTTTAGTTTTTTCTTCCTTTTTAATTATATCGTCCGACATTGGCCGTGTTTCGCTAGTAGTATCAATATGCAGTTTGGCTTTCGTTATTATCATACCAATTTCATTAGTAGCTTTGCAAACATATGTGGCATCATCCTCTCTGGTAGTTTGCTTAACCGTTAGAGTAGTTTTATTTTCTTCCTCAAATATACGTACTTTTACATTCTCCGTATTCATTATAAGTTTATCATTCTTATACCAAACAACATCTATGAGTTAAGGAAATAATTAAAACAAATTATGTACGATTATATGCAATCTTACAATATTTGTGAGTTATGTAGTTATTACCTGGTTTGGGGTTACCAGAAAAAACACATTCAAACAAAGCAGTTTCTCCTTCTTTTACATAAACATCCGTTATTTCTTGAATAAATCGTGGAACAGCTTGTGTAGCTAAAACATTGCGAAGTTACAGTTATAAAAAGTTCTAATAATAGATTACATCAATTTAATTTCTTACCAAATTCTACGTTTGGTGCCAAAGTTACTTGTAAAAACCTCGTGTCAGTAGTCTAGTTAGATGAAAACACATAATTCATGCACAATTATTTTTATAAATGTTATATCATTTTTTATCAATAAAAATCGATAGAAACCAAGAGTAATATAAGTCGGCGCGGAAGTAGAGCGCATATAGCATAGAAATTTTTCACTAATTAAATCCAACGCCGCATGATAAATTTTAGTTTAGCTTAGAGCATCAAAGTAAGAGCTGACAATACAACGTTGGACATGTTAAACTGGACGCGTTTTGACTTACTTTAAAGTCATTTTTAACAGTAAACAACATAACATTTATATTTCCGGAGCAACAAATTAATTACGTATTGTTCTTATGTCGTGAAGTTCCTTGACCCGAATAGAGCGCGGAACGACAGCAATCCATGGGTTTAAACCACGTTGTGAGACATTAATTTCAAATCCTTTATCTAAGTTAGGAAGCTGAATAGAGATGCAATTAATGCCATAGATGCAAATCATCTCGCTCTTTCACAAAAATAAGTAACAATAATTAGAGATAAGTTGACTGTTCACTTGTTATTTGACTGCGAAACTGTTAACATTGTTCTTTTTTATTGTTACTTTGACTCTCTATAATTGACACAATTTTGCTTCATTTTTATTTATTTATTTTTTGTTACATTTCTCTATTTATTAACTTAATAAATATTAAGTTAATAATTTATTAACTTAATATTTTACATGTTGATTCTGATTATTGTTACTTATTTTTGTCAAAATGCGAGATGATTTGCATTTATAGCACTAATTGCATCTTTATCCAGGTTGCTAACTTAGATAGAGAATTTGGAATTGATGTCTTACAACGTGGTTTAATCCCATGGATTGCTGTCGTTCCGCACTCCATTCGGGTCAAAGAACTTCGCGACTTAAGATTAATACGTGATTAATTTGTTGTTCTGGAAATTTAAACATTATATTGTTTACTACTGAAAATTATTTTAAAGTAGATAAGTGGAAAAGCATCCGGTTTTTAACATGTCAAATGTTGTATTGTCAGCTCTTACATTGAGTGGTTACTTTGATGCTCTAAGCTAAAATTTGTCATGCGGCGTTGGATTTAATTAATAAAAAATTTCTATGCTTATATGTGCTCTACTTCCGCGCTCACATTGAGAGCGGTGCATTTGCACACAATTTAAATGAGCACGGTGCATTTGCACATGGTGCTTTTGGACACGCATTTTGCGCACTGTTCATTTGCACACCGTTTAATTGCACACCGTTCATTTGCATACCTTCCACTTGGACGCAGTGAGAATAACTATGCCGAGGGCACCCTACTGACGGGAAGATGCGGGAGGGGGCTTTCCTTGCACCCCGTGTGTGTGTGTGTGTGTGTGTGTGTGCGTGCGCGCGCGCGCGTGCACTGTTTCTTTTCGTGTTCAACTGAACGGTGTGCAAGTGAGCAGTATGCAACTGAGCAGTGTGTAACCGAACGGTGTGCAAATGAATGGTGTCCAAAAGCACCGTGTCCAAATAAACGATGTGCAAATGAACGGTGCGCAAGATATCGTATCCATAAATACCGTGTAAAAATGCATCGTGTCCAGCGAATAAACGCCGAGAAATGCGAGTACACGGCAAACCAACCGTATTCACCGAGCAAGGTGAGTTTCTACCATAGATACGATCAAGTGCCGTAAGTTACGGTGAATCACCGTAATTTACGGTAAGTGACCGTAAATTACGATGCATTTCCCTTTCCGATACTTTGGGCGGAGTCGCGCAGGCGCAGCGCATCCCGACGCGGAGAAGGGACACCGAGGAAGGGAGGTTGTTGTGAAGCGTTAGCAACGAAAGTCTCTTTCAGACGGGCGAACGGACCGGTCAGACCGCAACCATCGTGACGGCACATTGAAAAACCGGGAAGCTCAACGACCGCAAGTCGCGCAAGAACCTACGGACGATCGTGTCACTTCTGTTGTGCGGAAACACTAGTGCATCCGAAATCGTCATCGGGCCAATGAAGACATGCAACGTTCGAGGAAGGCTGATCGCGAGCGCGTACGCAATGATCGCGCACGCGACGGTTCAAGGTCACCGTGACTTGAACTTGTATCGAAACACATCGTTATGGGGAGCGTTACATCGTGTAGGGGGACGGCGCGGACAGCGCGAGTGTGATGTGTGTGTATAGCCAGGCAGGCGTGAGAGTGTGCAAGTGCACTGAGAGCCCATAATGTAAATCGCGTAAAGTGAAATAAACTATTAAAAGTTAATCTCACGAGTGTGACAAATCTATCACTTCACGTCCTAGTCTACGTTCCCACACGACCCCCCTACGACGATTCCAGTCGAGCTGAACAACGGAAGCGCTACCATGCGCACAATCGGCGGATCAGACGAGGCAATCCATCGCCGACACCTTGGCGGTTACAGAGGTAAAACCCGCCTGGCGACCTAAAAAGCCGTGATCACTACGACGCATACGGCACGGTTACGGTAAACAATTTCCGTAAAAAATATGGTAAAATTCTTAGATATCCTAAGTTATCTCTAGAGGATTCGTCCGGCTACAATATTACCTGTGGTTTCTAACGATTTTTATTTTTAAATTTAGTGAGTCCAATATAACGAAAGTGTTGTTCTTTTCTTTGTGATTTAGTTTTCTATCAGTTAGTCTTAAATTAAATTCTACCTGACGTCGTTCATTTTTCATCTTCAATGTAATATTTGCTATAAAATATAGCTATGTTGCCAGATAATCTAAAATTTCCGCTACACTGACATTTAAATAAAAATTTTTTTAATTGTTTGCTTTTTTAAACTTGAGAAGGTGCACTCTGCGTCACTCGGCATGCAACCAAGCGTGTTTAAATGATGAATGCAAGTCTTACCTCTTAAAGCCTTTTGCATTTCTTCCATTTGTGTGACCCACTTTGGTTTTCTATATTCTTTTGTTCCGAGTATACCTAATTAATAAAGTTTAAGCACTATGTAATAAATTTAGTGAATTTGTTTAATCTTCTTAGCATTTAGATGACAGAATTTGGGCATAATAAAAGAGATTCGTAAACCTGTTTACGAATATGTAAAAAATAGACAAAAGTGTAAGTTAAAAACATTGTAAGTGTTTTATGTGACTGATGTAAGAAATATAGGATAATAAACGGATTTTTACAAGGATGCTTTAGGACTTTGATGACGCTTCTTAGATTGGAGAGCGCAGCTGAAAAAGATTTGGTTTAACTAGATTAGCTTTGGGGGTCTGTAGAGAGGAGGTCATTACCTTCTACTGATAAATATGTCGTTGTAGTTGATACACCAAGAGGATTGTGAGCTTCGAATGTGATCTCACCAGTATCATCAGGGAAAGTTTCGGCGATTGTTAATACTGATGTACCATCTTCATAATCCTCAATTTGGAATTCTTGTGATGAGATTATTTCCACGCCTTGTTTATACCATTTTCCTTTTGGTTTTGGTTTGCCTTTTACTTTTACTTCCAATCTATATAAGAAAAGATGACAGTCGGATTAAAACTTACACACCTTCACAATATATATGCATGTGTTTAAACATATGCATGTGTTCATACCTAGTTAATTCCCCATCTTTGGTAGGAATTAACTGAGGAAGCTTTTTAATTATCTCTGGTACGGATTCTTCTACATCAGTGTCGAAGATAGGAATTTCCTTGAGACAAAATAAATTTTAGTACTTAACATTTGCAATGCGTTGCATTAAGCACAATTTTATTGTTGAATTATTAAATTATATTTACTTTCGGAGATAAAAGATCTTCTTCCGATTCGCTTGGTCCTGTGGTAAGTGATGTTGCGACAATTGAAGATGCAATTTCTGAATCAGGCACATACTCGTACGCTAAAAATAAATTTTGTAAAACAGACAGCTATCTATAATTATACTCTGTACGGCAAGAAAACATAAATGAAACAGATGAATTTTTGTCCGTTTTGCGTAGGAGTAACTTTCACCATATTATCCGTCAATGCCAGTGACAGATAACGCAAGATCACAAAAATATCGATAATTATTCAAATACCCGTCGAACGATTCGGTTTCGCGTTACGAGTACATTTTTCCACTTTTCACGGTAAGTATTTATCAAGTTGTACACTTTTACGATAGTAAAAAGTCAGAACATTACGATAGTAAAAAGGCAGAACATTACTAGATGTTTGGAAGCACCGTTACCTCTTTTAAAGAAAAATATGTAAAGCCAAGTAGGTAATAACAAATAAATATTGGCTGAATAAATAAAAAATCCTTTTAGGAGACACAGATTATCGATATTGAAGAACAATTTGTTAACAACATAGTTAAATAAAATAAACTAAATAAAGGCCAGAAACGAGCAAATTAAGGTATAAAAATTTAGTGGAATTTATGATTATAAAGCAAATCAATAAACTGTACGTTTTGACTTACTTAGTCTTTCTTAGCAGTAATTTAACATACGTATGAAATAAATTAATAAACTATAAATAAATGAATGAATTAAAGAAACAAAGAGTTGAGTTATAAAACAATTACATCACAGAGTGAACTATTATAGAAGATTGATCACAGAAATGTTGTACATCAAAGAGCAATTATACGGTCTCAATTTAAACAGATACCGAACTGTTAGATGAATCTTATTTTGTCATTTTAGACAGACTTAAGAACAACAATAAAATCACACGAAGTTAGGAAAAAGTATAAGTAACGCGCTTACATATAAGAACAATATTAGCCGAATTTTACAACCAGAATCAATTTAACACTTGAACATTGTGGATTGATCGAGACATACATCAAGCATAAACTAAAAGTAAATATTTCATCTCATACATCCATAGTAAATAGCTCAATAGCTTTTCATTCTTATCTGTGTTCTCTTTTTACTCAGTTTTTTTTTACTTTTTCTCAGATTACAAATTTGACATTATCTTTTAACTATTATTTTATTAATTTAAGGTAGCGTAGCGAGGTCCACCCATACTCCCCTCTCTCGCCTGTTTATATTTGACTACATTTAGTAAACACTACATGCCTATAAAAGGCATGTTTTATTGACAATTTTGCACAAATTTATTTCTGTCTGGTTGACACTGTGTCCGTTTTATTCAGCCTGCTGTATCCATTTTGATCTGTGCGTATCTGGGACTCACTCACGCTATTGAGATATGCGCTATCGCGATGTGCGCTATCGGAATGAGCGCTATCGGGATTGTGCGCTATCGGGTTGTGTGTTATCGGGATAGTGTAGTTTTTACTTTGTACGTTATCGGGCTAATATGCTTTTTTTACTGTGCGATATCGGGACATGCGCTATCGGGATGTGCGCTATCGCGAATTTACTAAATCTTTATGTGTGCTATCGCACCGTGCGCTAACAGCACCCTCTCGTACAAAGGATGGGAGCGTCCCAGATGCGCACAGTAATAAACGGACACAGCAGGCTGAGTGAAACGGACACAGTAACAAACGGACACAGACCAAACGGACACAGTAACAAACGGACACAGACCAAATGCGCACAGAGCGAAACGGACACAGTGCGAAACGGACACAGTAACAAACGGACACAGACCAAATGCGCACAGAGCGAAACGGACACAGACCAAATGCGCACGGACCAAATGCACACGGACCAAATGCGCACACTGCACATGCGCACACTGCACGTGCGCAAGGACCAAATGCAATCCATGTACATTGCAAGCAGAGTAAAGTCCACATAGGTTAGCGACTTGGACGGGGTGGGTGCGGGAGGGGGGCCAAAGGCCCCCCTTGCACCCCCCCGTGTGTGTGTGTGTGTGTTTGTGTGTGCGTGCAAAGCATTCACTGCATCACATGGGTTTGCGACTTTCCGTGTATGCATTTGGTCCGTGCGCATGTGCAGTGTGCGCATTTGGTCTGTGTCCGTTTCGCACTGTGTCTGTTTCGCTCTGTGCGCATTTGGTCTGTGTCCGTTTCGCACTGTGTCCGTTTCGCTCTGTGCGCATTTGGTCTGTGTCCGTTTGTTACTGTGTCCGTTTCGCACTGTGTCCGTTTGTTACTGTGTCCGTTTCGCACTGTGTCCGTTTATTACTGTGTCCGTTTGGTCTGTGTCCGTTTGTTACTGTGTCTGTTTCACTTAGCTTGCTGTTTCCGTTTATTACTGTACGCATCTGGGACTCACTCCAAAGAATTATAAGTACCTATATGGATTGAGATATATATATATATATATATATATATATTCAATTTTAAGATTACAGCATGCTTCAATTTAATCCATATAATGTGAAATTTTTACTTATGACCTTTAATGGATTATCCGATAAATTCCGATAATTTCGCAAAAAAGACAAATAAATGTAAAAATTGAACATATGCTATTAGAAAGAAAAATTAATGAGCAATTTCAATTTAACGAAGAAAAAACTTTAGATTTTCACGATGAGTTTGAGGTTCCAGAAGCATAAAAAGTGGATTTATTAGAGGCGGATAAAGAAAAAATCTATTTTCCAAAAGAAGTGATTTGCGATTTAGTTGAAGAAACAATATCAACTGACTATAAAAGGCAAGCTGTGGAATACTGAAAAAGCGATAAGACAAAACCAAGATCGCTTCAAGGAGTTAAGCAAAAATTTAAAAAAGTTACATCGATACGACAATTACGACGATAGGAAAACCAAATTATTCAAAGTGATAGTAAGCTGGAAAAATTAAAAAAATTTATGAATACACATTAGATCATTTTAATGAAGCACTTGAAAGAAAAATCATCATTCATGACATTGAAATCGCTCGATGAGTGTCTCGAGCAAAAAAAAAATGCGGCGGGATTCAAAGCTTCAGAGACGGGTACAAAGATTTAAAAGAACACATAATATTGTGTCTAGAAAAATAACAAAATTTGTTACAAAAAGGTCTCTACTATCAAAACCTGATTTAAAAAATAATTGCGACACATTTATTACAATATTATATTAATCGATATGGTGTGGAAAATATTTATAATTCGGATCAGAGTGGATTTCAGTTAGAATTTTATTCTGGTCGTACTTTAGCTCAAAAAGATATTAAAAATGTAGAAGCTGTAGTACAGTCTATATCAGCAACTACGTATAGCTATATAATCGACTATTTCGGCTGATGGCAGATTATTATCACCTCTTTTTATACTTTATAGTATTAAAATAAATTACAGAAACGTTTGATCCGAGAGTACAAAAAACATTATTCAACGTGTCTAATATCTTTGTTACGGCTTCAAAATCAGGCAAATTAACATCAAATCAAACTAATGTAAAAACTTGGCTAAAGGTTTTTTTTTCCAAATGTCGGGCCATAATTAGTCTTGTTGTTAGATTTATGGAGTAGACATTGTCCTAACATAATTTCAGAAACTAAACCAGATTCTGCAACAGATATTATTTTCTTAACTATTCCGGCCGGTACAGTGGGAAAAATATAGCCATCAAACGATTTCCGTTGTGAAAAAATTTTATTAAATACTTTTCTGATACACTGAGGAAAAAAATACTAGATTCAAATAAATATTTCTTTGAATAGTTCTAATAACATATTTTATAGAAAATCAATAATATTTATTTCAAACAAGTAATATTTTCTTCAATTATAGAAAACTTACTTGTTTTAAATATTCAAAGAAATATTTATTTGTATCTAGCAATTTGTTTTCTCAGTGTACTATTATGTTGTTGGATCTGGCTTTAGATCTTCATAATAGAAATAATATCTTGAAATTACAATTATTAACACATCATTAATTTTTGTCGCCCAAATTTCAAAATGTATTCAAATATGCGTGAACTAAAAATGGATACAGAATGTATACAATGAATACCTGCAGGCTATATTAATAGAATTTGAAACACTAGTAGACTTTTGTTTAAAAAAAAATTCTAAAGTAAAATGCGATCATTGTGATGAAATAGCCATAATAACTTGTTCTTGGTGTAGAAAATTGCTTTGTATAACACATTTTTTCCATGAACATTATCTTTGTAATGAATATATGCCATAAATAGAAGACATTTATAAACAAATTCTGATTGTGAAATAAAATTGATTTCTGTATTGATTTCTTGAAAAAAGATGTGTTTCTAGATTATTAACACTAGTAAGATTTTAGCAGTTTTCCTTATTCATACAACAAATATTGATATTCTTTTACGTCTGCTTGATAAAATTTTTATTTGTATAAAATTATGTTTATAACAATTATTCTAACCTCTTTTCCCTTTTCCTGTATACTTTCTTTTATTTTTGCTTCATAATATTTTTTAATTAATATTTCAAGCTTATTAAATTAAATTATATTATATTATTTTTATTATCAAAGTATGCTATATGCATATAGTGCAAACAATATAATTATGCAAATAATTATTGCAGTTTATATGCAGTTATTTTATACTTTTCCCTTGATATGATATTTTGTTATATTATATTAGTATTTTTCAATATTAAAAATATATTTTGCTTTATATTAATCTACATTCGCATTTGTAATAATGAAAATGTACGTACGCACATACGTATATATGTTACATTTGTTATATATATGCAATTATACTTAATACTTGTATATACGTGTAATATGTTGGGTATTACGTAATTAAGGTTACTCTGTTTTTATGTTCTAATACAAAAATATACGCTGAAGAGGCAATTATTGAGTGTGACGCGACTAAAGAAACAATGCAACACTATTTCTAGCGCGGTGCTTATAGCACGAGATTATCATCTCGTTTTGCCAATAATTAGGAATGGTGGAATCCATACACCCACATAGAAATAAAACCTCCAGTAGACGTCTAATGGACGTCTGCCATGGAAGTTTAAACTTCTAGTGGACGTCCATTAGATGTCCAATATAGAGCCATTAGAAATCCACAGTTCCGCATTGTAGACGTCCATTAGACCTCCATTAGAGGTCGTCAAAGAGGTCTATTAGACGTTGTGTGGATCACTAATAGAGGCTTCACGGAGCCTCGATGGATGACTGACGGACGTTTCATGGATCATTAATAGAGGCTTCACAAAACCTCGGTGGATGATTGGCGGATGTTTTGTGGATCATTTTAGTAAAGGTTTCATGGAGCCTCGATAGATGATTGACAAAATAAAAATTTAAAATAAAAATTTCATTTTTTTAAATTATTTTTATCAATGGTACATATTAAATTTAGGACAAATTTTTATTAATTAATTAAATTTAAATTTTATTTTATTTTATTCTTACTTGCCGCTGGTGAGTTTTGAACCCGGGACCTTAGGATTACGAACCTTGTACTCTATCTGCTACGCCAACTTGACTCATCGATATGGGTACTTGTTATTGTCTACATATACCTAGATGTTATAAACTGACGCAATTATATTATTTTTAATAAAAGCAATTAAATTTTGCAAAACATATTAAAAATAAATAGTATTAATTTATTTACTTATTAATTTCATTGTTAAATTTATCTTTTTCCATAACCTTAATAATTTGATGAAAATTGCGATCTATTTAGCATTAATTCTTTGAAGCGTTCAAATGGTTAATTAGATGGTTAACTATACAGATCATATATTCTAAGAAAAATTGAATAGTATATTTATTATCCTGTTCTTGTTCAGTACACGATGAATTAGACTTTGTGCATTTTTTGTGCACAGTAATTGTAGACAAACCGTTATTTTTGAAAACATTATATCTTTATGATAATTTTTTTAAATATCAAATGGATCTCTCATTCAGAATGTTATAGTGTTGTGTGATTTCTGAGTCAACTACGACGTGCATGAACGGCTCAAAAATCGGACAGCATTGGGATATCTTTTATAAGATATTAAGCTGATATCATTTAGCTGATGTCATAAGGATAACATTTCAAGAAACTTAAATGAAACTCTTCAATGAGATATCTCGAAGACCTTTCTTAGTAAACGTCTCTGATAAATGTTACCATTTTGACATCATTTCCAAGATATATAAATGTTTTTTAAAAAAAATTCTCTTAAAGTTTTTATTCTGACAAGCGTGTTGTCTGAGTAACTTTCACCATGGAAGTAAATGTTCCATACAGCTATGGAAGTTTAATGGATCCCTAATGGACGTCTAACTTCCATCATGGAAGTAAATGTTCTATAGAGCTATGGAAGTTTAATGGATCCTTAATGGACGTCTGTCTAACTTCTATCATGGAAGTAAATGTTCCATAAAGCTATGGAAGTTTAGTGGATCCCTAATAGATGTCTATCTAACTTCCACCATAGAAGAAAACATCCAATGGAGCTATGGATGTTTAATGGATCCCTAATGGATGTCTATCTAACTTCCGCTATGGAGGTAAACCTCCAATGGAGCCATGGAAGTTTATTGGATCTTTAATGGACGTTTATTTAACTTCCGCCATGAAGGTAAACCTTCAATGGAGCCATGGAGGTAATAAACCTCAAATGGAGCTAAGGAAGTTTACTAGACCTCTAATGGACGTCCATCTGACTTCCACCATGGACATAGACGTCCCATGGATCTATGGAGGTTTAATGGACGTCCATTGGACATCCACTGGATGCCAATTTCTATGTGGGCATTATTATTGTTGTACCCCTCGTTGGGAGTACGTTAGCGATCGCTGCCAGAGATCTCGCGAGAAGGGTATTTAGTCACTACACACTACTCTTTGTGTTGAGTACTTTTATTATGTCTGTTTTTACAGTGTGCGGTTAGATCGCGACCCCGCAAGGCAGAGTGTCGAGTCTATAAGTGCACTGTCCACGACCCCGCAAAGCAGAATGTCGTGGTTGTATCTATTACAATGTTTTGTGTCGGCGATACACGACCCCGCAAAGCAGAGTGTCGTGTGTTAGCTCGGTTTGTCGCTTCGGATCGATCCGTCCCTCACTTTCTTTTGGCAGTTTATATATCTGTAAATTTGGTAGTCGGATCGAGAGAAGGGGAGGATTGCGTGAGGGCGTAAATCGGTCAATATTCCAAAATCTTGCTTAGACAGCAAGTGCTGTCTAAGGAGCATTGCGTTAATTGTCGAGCGGATTGCGCGGAACCTCGCGTTAATTGTCGAGCGGATTGCGCGGACCGTTGCAGCTGACCAACTTACGTCATCGGTGCTACTGACACCTTTATTATCGGTATGAGTGTGTCACTCATAACATTATATATGAATGGATTCGGCTTTTAATGCTCTTTAATTTTTGTTCTTACAAAATTTTCAAAATGTTGCAAAAAGGGGATGAGAGTAAGGAGAAATTAAAAATTTGAAATTTTTAAAAAATATGAATATACCATTGTAAAGAATATAAAATGCCATAAAACTTTTGTATAAAACATTTTTTCATAAACCCTATATTTTTACAGATATTCGCCAGAAACAAAAAAATGCGTTATTTTCGAGGGGTGGTTTTCAATCACTAAACGTCGAGATAGGCCGCTAAAAAAATATGAGTCTAATATTATTTTATGTTCTACAGCATATCCAAAGCGCATTAAAATCGGTGAGCAACACTTCCGTCAGTTCCCTTGTGAGTGACCCTACTGTTCTTACTTATACTGTGGTTACTCTATTCTACCTTATTAATGCGTGTTTTATTTATACTTTCTCGCCATACAGAGTATATATAACTATTCGCGTTTAATGACACACATACCTTCAACAATGAGCGATGACGTGCAGACAGCTTCTCCAACAAAATTTACAGCACGACAAGTATACTCTCCAGCATCTTCTGGGAATACTTCGGTAATAGCTAAGCTGCAAATACCCTCTATATCCTGAACAATTGTAATTTCTTTGCCTTCTTTAACTGGCACATTATTATGATACCATTCTACTCTGGGTGTTGGTTTTCCTTCAACAACGCAGGTTAAATTGACACTTTCACCATCCATAACTTTTATGGGTGACAATCTCTTAATAAACGTTGGTGAAATTAATTCAATTGCCTTTTCCCATGTTATATCCGTTACGTTAACAGTGGCCGTACAAGAGACTGAGCCACTAACGTTCTCAGCACGACATGTGTAATTACCAGCAAGTTCTGATGTGGTTTCTTTCACCATTAAGATCGATCGATTCTCTTGAGTTACGATTCTTACCTGTGGTGTCGACTACAACACAAATTAAATCTTCTATTAATTTTATGAAATTTTGTATAATATACATATTAGTCTATGTAACAATTAAAGGTTTTAATTTTAAATAAGCGTAAAAAATTGAGAATATACCTCAAGAGGTTTGCTTTCATAAAACCATTGAAAGGATGCTGCTGGATATGATTCTACTCGTGCTTCCATAATAACAACTTCTCCTTCTGCAACAAATTGAGGCTGAATAGGTTTCACAAACATTGGTGCTATTACATTGCTCGTAGAATCTTTGCGTTCTTTAACGATAACGGAACTCGAGCTTCTTGCTTCACCAGCTTCATTTTGAACTCTTATCTCATATTTGCCGCTATCTTTGTTTGTTATTTCTGTTATATTTAATTCGGATGTACTTTCAGAAATATTTATCTTGCATCTGTTACTCGGTGTAATTTCAATACCATTGCGGAACCATTTAATTTCCGGTTTTGGTATGCCTTCAAAATCAGCTATAAGCTTCAAAGGTTTTCCGCATTCAGCTATCAGTGCAGGCAAAGGTAATGTAATTCGCGGTGCTTTAAGAATAACTGGTTTGCTTTCTTTAATGATGTTATTGATTACTAAATTAGCTCTGCATTCAGCGTGGCCGTATTTATTTATAGCATGAACGCGATAAATCGTTTCGTCTTCGGATATTGGTTCTAAAATTTTTAATTTAGCTTCTCCAGTAGTTGGATTAAAAGCTATCTCGATTCTTTCATTTGGTTTTAGTTCTTTCTCACCACGATACCATTTCACTTCAGGTATTGGCATACCAGTTACAGCGCATTCTAATAAAGCAGGAGTATGCTCTTCAATCATTAGCGGTTTAATCGGCGTTGAAAAATGTGGTGCTACGCCCTGTTCTTCTTTTTCTAAAGAAAATAAACATTATATAATGTATGCGTATGATTACTAGAGTATTTACAATAAACGCGTATCATGCATACATCTATTTTGAACTTGTTCCATAAATCATCATTAATCCTCTCGATGGCGCATAGAATTTGTGCCCCTGTGGGCAAAAACCCGGTAAAAACTTTTATATATAAAAAAATATATAAATATATATAAAATATATCCATATTTGTTCATATTAGTTTCTTTTTTGTAAAATTTTTGTTTGGTATAAAAAAATAATAAGTATTTTATTGGTAAAAGATATATTTATATATTTATATTAAAATAGGGACAGCAATATATATACCCGCCGTAAATATGTTTAAACATTAGCAGTCTGAATTCAATTTGAAATTTGTCGCATAAATTAGTTTAAGTTTTATAAATATCAATGGATCGGTCAAATTTGTTTGTTTTCCTCCTCATCTTAGTAAGTTTTTAATGACATTTTTAAAAAATTGTTAACTACTAATGACTGATATAAATTATGGGAGAAAACTGACGAGGACACTGAGATTGTTGGCATTAAACTTGCTGTTCTTTAATCAATTTTTTAAAATATTACACTGAAGAAAATCTAAATCAATGGATCAAAACGTTTGTATTATATATTAATTTTTTTAAATACAATGTGGACAATTCAACGATGTCTTCCTTTTTTATGCATCAACAACAGTGGCGGCTTGTATAAGCATCTCAGAATTTTTGGGTAAAAAAAATAATAGTTACACTGAAAAAATTAATTAAGAAAATAATTTTTGCATTGTCTCTCTTTTACAAAAAGTTAAGTATAAAAAATATAAAAAATTGCCGATGTATGATTATATATGTATATGAATCATAAGTATAATTATATATTTGGATAATTTTTTTCATTTCTTCATATTTAACTTTTGTAACACAAACAATGCGAAAATTATCTTTTTAATTAGTTTTTGTTTTTTATAGTACTTATTTTTTATATCAAACAAAAATTTTACAAAAAGAAATTAGCATAAACATGATTTATATATATATATATATATATATATATATATATATATATATATACACACATACATTTTTATATGTGATTCTTTTACTGACAAGGGAACGGACAGAATTGTCCCTCACCGATTTTAATGAGCTTCGGATATGTTGTAGAACATAAGAAAATATTAGACCCATATTTTTTTTTATCTGCGTATCTCGACATTTAGAGGTTGAAACCACCCCTCGAAAATAACGCATTTTTTTGTTTTTTACGAATATCTTTGAAAATATAAGGTTTATAAAAAAATGTTCTATACGAAAGTTTTATGGCATTTTATACTCTTTACAACAGTATATTTATATTTTTTAAAAATATCAAATTTTTTAATTTATCCCACCCTCCACCCCTTTTTTTCAACATTTTAAAAATTTGGTAAAGACAAAAATTAAAGAGCATTAAAAGCCGAATCCACCCATATATAATAACATATGGGTTCCATCATTCTCAATTATTAGCAAAACGAAACAGTAATCTCGCACTATAGGTGCCGCGCTAGAAGTAGTGTTGCGTTATTTCTTTAGTCGCGTCACACTCAATAACTGCCTCTTCTGCGTATATTTTTATATTAAAACATAAAAATGGATTAATCTTAATTATATAATACGCAACGTATTACACGATATAAAGCATAAATGCATATATATAACAAAAGTAGCATATATATACGTATGTGCCTACGTACATTTTCATTGTTACAAATGCGAATATAAATTAATATGAAGCAAAATATTTTTTAACATTTAAAACTGCAAATACAATATAACAAAATATATAATATCAAGAGAAAAATATAAAACATAAACTGCAATAACTATTTGCATAATTATATTATTTACACTATATGCACGTAGCACGCTCTGATAATAAAGATAATATAAGTATATAAGTATATAATTTAATTTAATTTGAAGTTTGAAAATACATTTATACGGATGTATATATACATTTTGC
Source organism: Monomorium pharaonis (assembly GCF_013373865.1). Taxonomy (NCBI): domain Eukaryota; kingdom Metazoa; phylum Arthropoda; class Insecta; order Hymenoptera; family Formicidae; genus Monomorium; species Monomorium pharaonis. The sequence goes on along the minus strand of NC_050472.1, from coordinate 12,342,126 downwards.
ATGCGACACAGACAAATAACTTTAATATCAGTGTTGATAAAGGGACCGGTTGTTTTCGCGCAAGCGCATCACGTGAGGCTTCAATAAAATATCCATTAGTAATAGGAAGGAGATCTTTGATTGTACATCTTTCATTCATGCTTTATATCGTGTAATACGTTGCGTATTATATAATTAAGATTAATCCATTTTTATGTTTTAATATAAAAATATACGCAGAAGAGGCAGTTATTGAGTGTGACGCGACTAAAGAAATAACGCAACACTACTTCTAGCGCGGCACCTATAGTGCGAGATTACTGTTTCGTTTTGCTAATAATTGAGAATGATGGAACCCATATGTTATTATATATGGGTGGATTCGGCTTTTAATGCTCTTTAATTTTTGTCGTTACAAAATTTTTTAAATGTTGAAAAAAAGGGGTGGGGGGTGGGATAAATTAAAAAATTTGAAATTTTTAAAAAATATAAATATACTATTGTAAAGAGTATAAAATACCATAAAACTTTTGTATAAAACATTTTTTCATAAACCTTATATTTTCAAAGATATTCGCAAAAAACGAAAAAATGCGTTTTTTTCGAGGGGTGGTTTTAACCCCTAAACGTCGAGATACGCAGATAAAAAAAAATATGGGTCTAATATTTTCTTATGTTCTACAACATATCCAAAGCTCATTAAAATCGGTGAGGGACAGTTCTGTCCGTTCCCTTGTGAGAAAAGAAAAGATCAAATTTTTATAATACCAGATATTTAAGTTTTTTGACCGCTGATTTCGAATTTGAGGTAGCAATTTATTTTTCTTCATATTCAGTAACTTACAAAATCCTCAAATAGCATATTTCACCAATCAAATAGATTTTGGATTTTTTGACAGCTATATTGGATCCGCAATGTTAAATTTGAATATTTTCTATTTTGATTTTGTATTCAGTGACCTACAAAATCTACAAACACTAGATTTTATCAATTAAATAGATTTTGGTTTTCTGAAAATATTGAGACCGCCATTTTAAATTTGGATTTTTTTTTATTTTAATTTTATACTTAGCGACTCAAAAAACTCTTATCAATTTTTATAAAAATCAAATTCGTCAATTGAAAACAAAACGATATGCGCCATATGGCGTCAATGTCCACAGAGGCACAACAGTTTTCCGCGCCATATGGCATCAATGCCGTCAAAGGAGTTACTTTATTTGTAAGTATCAATGACTCCCTAAACAGATCACGATTCAGATCGCACACTTTTTCACATATCTCGGTAAAATAAGGATAATAAGAAACAAACCTTTTTGATAAGTTAATATAAACATAAAAATATAAAACTAACAATAAAAAAAATTACGTTTTTTAAAAATTAAAAATAAAGTACGTTAATAAAGGCAAGAAATTAAAAAATTAGAGTATAATCAATACAGAGCTAACGAGCAGCGTTATTAGATTATTAGTGTTAATGTATACAAAATTCAAAGATAAGTACAATATGATATATAAATTTGATAACATTATTACCAAATATCACAAGATTGACAGTGGATGTTGCTACGCCAGCTGGATTAGATGCTCTACAAGAATACATTCCAGCATCTTTTTCTTTAATTTTTGTTATTTCTAAGGTTGCCGTTGTCTCAAATATAGTCATGGTATACTTTTCGCTTGCATGGAGTTCTTGTTCATTTTTGTACCAAGAAATTTCAGGAAATGGATTTCCTATGATAGTACACGTAAATTTAGCAGATTTTTCTAACTCAGCGATAACAGGTTGTAACTTTTGAATAAATCTTGGAGCAACAGTTTTATCTTTATCTGTAATTGTTATGTCAACCTGACGTCGCTTGCGTTTTCTCTTACGGTCTTCCACTTGCGTAATATCTGTCTCATCTTGTAATTTGATATTTTCTACAATTTCTTTTTCAATAATATTAGAAGTGATTTCTTCGAGTACTTTTCCTTTTACTTCAGATTTTGTGTCTGATTCAATAATGACTTTCTCGATTTCTTTTGCAACTTGTTCCGCAATCTGTTCAGATTTCAGTTCAATAACATTATCTTCCTCCGTAAATTCTTCATCCGTCATTTTTTCTTTACCTATTAATTTTACTTCAACTTCCTTAGATAATTTCTCATCTTTTACGGGAACTAACGCATGTATTTTGGATGATTCAATTTTTGACTCTAATTCTACTACTTTTTCAATGGGTTTTAACATAACTATTTCTTTTTCTTCTTCCATGTTTGAACTTTCTTGTATCTTCTTTCTCCATAAAATTTCATTTATTGCAATTACTTCTTCGGTCTTATCTTCATTAGGCAATGACATAGATTCTATCTTTCTTGCAGCTTGATCTTCAGTACCCTTGGTGGCAATTACCATTGTCTCTCTTTCTTCACAAACCTCTGTAACAGATTCTTCTTGATCGATAGGCACTACTGTAACTTCCTCCCTGAAATCAACGACCTTCTTTGTTCGTTTACGCCGCCAAGAAGTTTCGGTTATCTCTGTTGGCTTCTCCTCAATAGGTTTAACATCTATCATTCCTGTCACCGTTTTAGGTACTGGTGACAAATTAATTTCAGAGGATTCTTTCTTTTCTATTGATTCTAACATAATTTCTTCCTTTGTCATTTTTTTTCTTGGGACATATCTTTCGGATTTTAATGAAATATTTTCCGGTTTTGATTTACCGGGTGTGTCTACCTTTTTCATTGGTTTTAATTGAACTTCTTCTGCTTTTTCTTTAACTTCATCTTTTGCAACTAATTTTAAAGTCATTTCATTCTTTGATTCTTCTTCATTATAAAATTTCCTAACTGGTTTTAATACAATTTGCTCAGATTTCGGTTCTTCTGGTTTCTTTATTCTTCTCATTGGCTTTAATCGAACCTCTTCCGGTTTCTCTTCAACTTTCTCCTTTTCTGCAGGTTTCAATATGACTTCTGTTTTTGATTCTTTATCTTCAGGAAGCTTTTTAACTGGTTTTAATAAAATTTGCTCAGGTTTCGGTTCTTCTGGTTTCTCAATTTTTCTCACTGGTTTAAAACATATATCCTCCGGTTTCACTTCAACTTTTTCCTTCTCTACTGGTTGCAATGTGACTTCTTCCTTTGACTCTTCTTTTTTAGGAAACTTTCTAACTGGTTTTAATAAAATCTGCTCGGGTTTCGGTTCCTCTGGTTTCTCTGCTTTTCTCACTGGCTTCAAACGAACCTCTTCCGGTTTCACTTCAACTTTTTCTTTCTCTACTGGTTTCAATGTGACTTCTTCCTTTGATTCTTCCTCTTTAGGAAGCTTTCTAACTGGTTTTAATAAAATCTGCTCAGGTTTCGGTTCTTCTGGTTCCTCTATTTCTCTCACTGGCTTCAAACGAACCTCCTCTGGTTTCACTTCAACTTTTTCCTTTTCTACTGGTTTTAATGTGACTTCTTCCTTTGATTCTTCCTCTTTAGGAAGCTTTCTAACTGGTTTTAATGAAATCTGCTCGGGTTTCGGTTCCTCTGGTTTCTCTGCTTTTCTCACTGGCTTCAAACAAACCTCTTCCGGTTTCACTTCAACTTTTTCTTTCTCTACTGGTTTCAATGTGACTTCTTCCTTTGATTCTTCCTCTTTAGGAAGCTTTCTAACTGGTTTTAATAAAATCTGCTCAAGTTTCGGTTCTTCTGGTTCCTCTATTTTTTTCACTGGCTTCAAACGAACCTCCTCTGGTTTCACTTCAACTTTTTTCTTTTCTACTGGTTTTAATGTAACTTCTTCCTTTGATTCTTCCTCTTTAGGAAGTTTTCTAAGTGGTTTTAATAAAATCTGCTCGGGTTTTGGTTCCTCTGGTTCCTCTATTTTTCTCACTGGCTTCAAACGAACCTCTTCCGGTTTCACTTCAACTTTTTCCTTTTCTACTGGTTTTAATGTGACTTCTTCCTTTGATTCTTCCTCTTTAGGAAGCTTTCTAACTGGTTTTAATGAAATCTGCTCGGGTTTCGGTTCCTCTGGTTTCTCTGCTTTTCTCACTGGCTTCAAACGAACCTCTTCCGGTTTCACTTCAACTTTTTCCTTCTCTACTGGTTTCAATGTGACTTTTTCCTTTGATTCTTCCTCTTTAGGAAGCTTTTTAACTGGTTTTAATAAAATCTGCTCAGGTTTTGGTTCTTCTGGTTCCTCTATTTCTCTCACTGGCTTCAAACAAACCTCCTCTGGTTTCACTTCAACTTTTTCCTTTTCTACTGGTTTTAATGTGACTTCTTCCTTTGATTCTTCCTCTTTAGGAAGCTTTCCAACTGGTTTTAATGAAATCTGCTCGGGTTTTGGTTCCTCTGGTTTCTCTGATTTTCTCACTGGCTTCAAACGAACCTCTTCCGGTTTCACTTCAACTTTTTCTTTCTCTACTGGTTTCAATGTAACTTCTTCCTTTGATTCTTCCTCTTTAGGAAGCTTTCTAACTGGTTTTAATAAAATCTGCTCAAGTTTCGGTTCTTCTGGTTCCTCTATTTTTTTCACTGGCCTCAAACGAACCTCCTCTGGTTTCACTTCAACTTTTTTCTTTTCTACTGGTTTTAATGTAACTTCTTCCTTTGATTCTTCCTCTTTAGAAAGTTTTCTAACTGGTTTTAATAAAATCTGCTCGGGTTTCGGTTTCTCTGGTTCCTCTATTTTTCTCACTGGCTTCAAACGAACCTCTTCCGGTTTCACTTCAACTTTTTCCTTCTCTACTGGTTTCAATGTGACTTTTTCCTTTGAGTCTTCCTCTTCAGGAAGCTTTCTAACTGGTTTTAATAAAATCTGCTCAGGTTTCGGTTTTTCTGGTTTCTCTATTTTTCTCACTGGCTTCAAACGAACCTCTTCCGGTTTCACTTCAACTTTTTCCTTTTCTACTGGTTTTAATGTGACTTCTTTCTTTGGTTTTTCTTCTTTAGGAAGCTTTCTAACTGGTTTTAATGAAATCTGCTCAGGTTTCGGTTCTTCTGGTTTCTCTATTTTTCTTACTGGCTTCAAACGAACCTCCTCCGGTTTCATTTCAACTTTTTCCTTTTCTATTGGTTTCAATGTGACTTCGTCTTTTAATTCTTCCTTTTTAGCAAGCTTTCTAACCGGTTTTAATAAAATCTGCTCGGGTTTCGGTTCTTCTGGTTTCTCTATTTTTCTCACTGGCTTCAAACGAACCTCTTCCGGTTTCACTTCAACTTTTTCCTTTTCTACTGGTTTCAATGTGACTTCTTCCTTTGATTTTTCCTCTTTAGGAAGCTTTCTAACTGGTTTTAATAAAATCTGCTCAGGTTTCGGTTCTTCTGGTTTCTCTATTTTTCTTACTGACTTCAAACAAACCTCCTCCGGTTTCATTTCAACTTCTTCCTTTTCTATTGATTTCAATGTGACTTCTTCTTTTAATTCTTCCTTTTTAGGAAGTTTTCTAACTGGTTTTAATAAAATTTGCTCAGGTTTCGGTTCTTCTGGTTTCTCTATCTTTCTCATTGGCTTCAAACGAACCTCTTCTGGTCTCACTTCAACTTTTTCCTTTTCTACCGGTTTCAATGTGACTTCTTCTTTTGATTCTCCCTCTTTAGGAAGCTTTCTAACTGGTTTTAATAAAATCTGCTCAGGTTTCGGTTCTTCTGCTTTCTCTATTCTTCTCACTGGCTTCAAACGAACCTCCTCTGGTTTCAGTCCAACTTTTTCCTTTTCTACTGGTTTCAATGTGACTTCTTCCTTTGATTCTTCCTCTTTAGGAAGCTTTTTAACTGGTTTTAATAAAATTTGCTCAGGTTTCGGTTCTTCTGGTTTCTCAATTTTTCTCTCTGGCTTCAAACGAATCTCTTCTGGTTTCACTTCAACTTTTTCTTTTTCTACTGGTTTCAATGTGACTTCTTCCTTTGATTCTCCCTCTTTAGGAAGCTTTCTAACTGGTTTTAATAAAATCTGCTCAGGTTTCGGTTCTTCTGCTTTCTCTATTCTTCTCACTGGCTTCAAACGAACCTCCTCTGGTTTCAGTCCAACTTTTTCCTTTTCTACTGGTTTCAATGTGACTTCTTCCTTTGATTCTTCCTCTTTAGGAAGCTTTTTAACTGGTTTTAATAAAATTTGCTCAGGTTTCGGTTCTTCTGGTTTCTCAATTTTTCTCTCTGGCTTCAAACGAACCTCTTCTGGTTTCACTTCAACTTTTTCTTTTTCTACTGGTTTCAATGTGACTTCTTCCTTTGATTCTCCCTCTTTAGGAAGCTTTCTAACTGGTTTTAATAAAATTTGCTCAGGTTTCGGTTCTTCTGGTTTCTCTATTTTTCTCACTGGCTTCAAACAAACCTTTTCTACTTTCTCTTCAACTATTTCCTTTTTTACTGGTTTTAATGTGATATCTTTCTTTAATTCTATTTCTTTAGGAAGCTTTTTAATTGGTTTTAAAACAACTTGTTCGGATTTTGGTTCTCCAGGTTTTTCTATTTTTCTTCCCAAAGTCAATTGAACCTCTTCCGGTTTGTCTTCAGCTGTTTTTTGTTCTACTGGTTTTAGAATAATTTTTTCTTTTGATTCTTCTTCCTCGGATGTTTTCAATTTTTTACTGGCTTTTAAGTATACATCTTCAGATTTCTGCTCAGTTTGTATTGATTTCTTTTTACATCTCCATGGTACTTCGGTTTTTTCAGTTATTATGTTTCTGTTAATAATGTCATGAATTTTTTCTGGTAGAATTTCTGATTTTTCCTCTGCTTTTTTGCCTCTAACCCACGGTATTTCTTTTTTAGTTTTCTCAGTTATATTGTCGGTTTTGTCAATGCCGAGTATTGTAATATCTTCCGTTTCCACAAATGGTATTTTTGTGCTCGGTTTTGACTTAATATCGTCATTAATCTTATTTGAGACTTGAAGTAATGTGGTGTCTTTTTGTTCAGCATATTCGACCCTAGTGATTTCGCTATTTATTTTTCTTTCTATATCAGGTTTTAAATCTATTTTTTCCAAACTTTGTTTTTGGGATACTGATTTAATGAATTTTGACGATTTTAGTTCTACTGTTTCTATTGCTTCTTTTTCAATTTTTGAGGGAACAAGTTTAGATTTTTTCAAAATAATTTTTTCTTCCGTCCATGGTTTTGTTTTATCTGCTCTATCTATAATTATTTTATCCATGTCTTTGCTTACTTTTCTCGCTTTTTTCTCCGTAGAATCATCGATCCGCGTAACTTCTTCTGCTGAAATTGTTTCAACTTCTTCTTTTGAAATTAGTTTTAAATCTGTTTTATCTATAGTTGACTTAACGAGATCTTTTTCTATTACGTGTGAAGGTTTCAATGCAACGGTTTTGAGCGTTTCCTTAGGTATTTCCTTTTTTTCCGGTTTTGTTTTCTTCAAAGTAGCAATGTTTTCCTCCATCCAAGGTTTAGATTGTTTTTCTTTTTCCGCAACAAGCTTTTCTTTTTTTGCCTTTTGTATTTCTTCATCTTTTGAAACTGTAAGCAAAGAAATATCCTCTTGTTCGAGAAAATCAATTTTCTTTTCATCTATTTTGGTAGTTATTTTTGCCTTTGATTCTATTTTCTTTAAGCTAATTTGCTCTTCCGTCCATGATTTTGGTTGCTCACATTTCTCTTTCTTTAATACAGTTTCATGAGAACGACGTAACGTTTTTGACAGAGTAATATCCTGTTTTCTATGAAATTCAGTCGCAGTATCATCGCTTTTATATTCTTTATTTGTTATAACTCTTGTTGCCTCTTTAGGCACGGATTTCAATTTGTTTACTTCTGGACCGGACTCGTAGGTATCCTTTTCAATTTTTGTCGGTTTCAACTCAACTTTTTCTAGTTTTTCTGTCGTTACATTCTTGGTAATAAGAGGAGCTTTCTTCAAAATTATTTCTTCTTCAGTCCATGGTTTTATTTGGCTTTCAAAATCTTGAAGCTTATCTAATGAAGAATCTCTCGATTTTGTTCGTATCTTCCGCCATGGAAGTGAATCGCGAATATGAGCTTGAGGCTGAATCCGTCCTTTTCGCCAAGATAGCAATTCATCACCAGATTGAAGTTGTACTTCAAGTAAATTATTTTTGTCGAGAGTTGGAGATAGCAAAGTTATATCTTTCTTCACATCTTGATGAAATTTTGCATCTTCAATATTAGCGTCTGTTTCCGTCGGAACTGCATAATGAAGTTCTTTTCTCTCTGCAAATTTATGACAAATTATTTTAAATAGACTTGGTATTTATTCTATATATGTTAAATTTGAAAAGTTTTATTAACATTTATATAATACGTGTTAAAATAAAGATTAAATTAATATATAAGTTTATAAGTAAATATACAATTTATCAACCTTTTAATCATAAAATTAAATATATTTAATATTTTTGTATTCTTATACATATGTAAATGTATCTGTAAATGTCTTTTATAATCGCTGAAGGAAGAAATTTCTATTGAATTAACTACTCACAGCATGTATCAAAGGATTTTGCAAGTAATCTTGAAATAGTAGATTATACAATATTAATATATGTATTACACATATAATATTATAATGGTAAATTAATTCTTTGACCAACAAATGTTTTTATTTAATCATATTAATAAAATTGAGTTGCCTATACATTCTGCAGTGGATCTTGGTGCTGAATATAATTTTTATATTAATGTAATATTCTTTGCTCATATGAACTACGCACCAATCCATCAATATTTTTATCAGTCTTGAAACACAGTTACAAAGCTAAATTTCGATGCTCAGGAACATCTTTAAATCTTCTCTTACCCGAAAAACTGTAAATAATTTATTGCGAAAATAATACCTCAGTTATGATTTGAACTTGCATCTCCCTTTTCATTTCATGAGGCTGTCATAACCTGTTTGACCACCAAGGCATATGATTTATATGAGCTAACAATATTAAATTAATATAAAAAAATTATTTTCAGCACCAAGATCCGCTGCATACCGTATGGACAACTCAACTTTATTGATATGTTTAAAACATTTATCGGTCAAAGAATTAATTTACTATTATTATATATGTACATACGTCGCCTGAAAAGACGTTCTTCATATTGGTTATTGCGAAGAATAATACTATATTTCTTGATGGTCGAACTAGCTAAGATAGCCTTATGGAATGAAGGGAGGTTCAGGTTCAAATCCTGGTTGAAGTATTATTTTTCGCAAAAATTATTTACAGTTTTTTGGGCAACATAATTCGAAGAAACATTATATTTATTTTTAGTAAAATAAACTTTAATGATCAACTTTGATAATTAGCTTTTTTATAAACTAATAAATTAATATTTAACTATTTTTTAAATAATAAACAAATTACTTTTTTAATGTTAAAATTCAAAAAGATTGAAGATAATTTGGACACAACGTGCTTACACATTGTTAATAAATGAATTGAAACTTAAGTAAATGCTTACCGCATATCGAAAAGATATGACTATATTATTTATTCTAAACAATAAATCAATTATTAAATCCATAGTCTTATTTTAATCAAACATTTTGTCATTTTTATACAAAAAATTATTTTATTTTATTGAATAATATTTAAAATCTAACAGAATGTTATTTTACCAAAAAATATTTAAACTTTTTTTTGCTTGACAATATAATTTTATGCATTAGAATTGAAAAATTTGTATTCCACAAAATAATTTTATTTATATTTAAATTATATTTATTTATTTATATTTAAAAATGTATTGTTTCTGTGAAGTAAATGTAAATCAAACAAATAAAAATATTAAATACAGAAAAATGTTTCTTTCTGTGTACGTAAAGCGTAAGCGTTAAAAAATATATATTGTAGCGAAAAACGCGTGGGTCTATATCCTTTGTGTTATTTTTAAGTACCTGAGAGTTTGTTATTTGCGACATATATTATAGTAGTTTCTTCTTCGAAGGGCAATAAAATATAGTTTTATTTTTATCATAATCTGAAATAAATATTTCATTATCTTTAATGTAACGAGGAATCGGAGAACTTGTTAAAGAGAGGATTTAATTAATGAATTATTTTATTAATTATAATCACGTAAGTGAGTTGAGGTGTTCATTTGCAATGTCCATGGAGTTCGGGATGCTTGTGAACTTTCCGCAAATAGTCTCCCACAGAGTAACTCGGTGGGGATCTTTGACGCATAAGACGTACATCCCTACTTCATGCTACATCTAGTCGTAATAGTAATCAGTTGGAAGTCGAAGACGAAAGAACGAAAGGAAGACGGATAAAATCGTCGTACTTTTTAAAATACAGTGATACTATCACAGTGATTGCATCGTTCAGTGAAATAAATAAGAAATAATATTTGAAAGAATGAGATTTTGGTTAACAAGTACATTTCTAAAAATTATTCCCGCAGAAGTTTCTTTTTATTATATAGTTGATCAAAATTCAGTTACAATTTAAAATAGACACGTGAGAGATTTTGACATTTTTAATTGATGCATTTGAACTTGTGTATATCTTTTGAACAATGAATTATTTAATAATATATTCATAATTATATGTGTATATATATTTATGTAACATGTTAAAGAAAATGTAAAGACATATTTCTTAATGTTTCTAAGGATATGAAATATTGGTTTAAAATATATACATATAACTGTTTGATGGTTGTTTTATACACATTTACAAAATATAATTTTTTGATTTATTTATTGTCAAACAAATTTATATTACTTAAAAGAAATTAATTTTTATATATGAGTATTTTTTTAAAATAAATTAATAGAAGGAGATACTACTACGCTACTATTGACAGGCTAAAATTCCTTATTTTTTGGAAATTAAACATTACATTATATTAATACTGATAAAAATATGATTTGACTAATAATTAAATAATTAAATAAATAAAAACCAATATGTTAATATATGGCTTTATTTATGACTTTTTATATAAAATTTGCTAAAAATAAAATCTCTAAAGGCGAGAATATTTACAATTTATTTTGTAAGTTGCATAGTTCAAACAATAGTGAATATATTGTTGATAATATTAGATTATTTTACATTTGCACTTTTCTAAAATAGTTTTGTTTATATTTTTCTCTTTCATATTTTTCTCATAATGTGATATGTAAATAAAATCATCGTGGAAAGTAAAGCAGTATATTTTTTTGTTATTGAAGATACCATGTGTGGTCTATTCTTTTCGTAATAAAATTTCATTTTGAATAAATTTTTTATTTTTCAAACACATTAATTTTAATTTTTTAATTGTTTAATTTGTTTTTATTTCTGAAATGTATTAATTCTAATTTTTTCAGTTTATAAACTTTGTTGTTTAATACGTAGAAATATATTTTATTATAAAATTTTAGTGTTCATCAATTTAGTGTTTATAATTAACTTTTTCATTACGGCGTTTGATTTCGTGTCTACTAAATTTTTTTAAGGCCAATTCTCAAATGGTTATGTGCAAATGTTGCGAATACATAAATTATTTTAAAATATAAAACAGTATAAAAACTGCTTTACAAAAAAATAGAAGACATTTTATAGTTTACATATTTGTTTTCAATGTTTTAATTTTAGTTTTTATTTACGAAATATTATTCAAAAACAAAGTTGTATATCTATATTTTTAGCTTTTCTTTATAAGTAGCAATACCTAATTAATTGATGACGCTATATTATACTTTTAATTAGGAATAAATGTTTAAATCTTTATTTTAGTTACGTAGATACGAAAACATGCAAAATAAAGGAATAAATTTTTGTCTAATTTTCAAAATAATAACGAATAATTAATAATAACAAATAATTTTCTTTAGGGTTTAATATTTTTATTTTAATAATTAGAGATGTTGTAAATAAAATAAAATTATAGAAGAGCGTTTGAAAAATTTAGTCTATTATTGACTCAAATTTTTTTCTATGCAATGTTTCTATAGTATTAAATACAATCCCATTATAATGGACATTATCTGTCTGTTGCGTTAAACAACATGCCTATCATGCAGTATATCTTGGGTCTAAGTTGCCGATTTATTAAAAATAATTTTCACTCGTTTTGCAGAGTACGCTGACATGCTCTTCCCTGTATTATTCTTGGCATGACTGAATCACTAGCACCTGGCTCGCGACGAAGCCAAAATAGTCTACTACTTCGGCCAGCTTCCTCCGAAATTACTGTGCTGACGAAGAAATTACAGTGCAAGCAAAGATGGTGATTTAGATTCAAAGATAAATATAGATCGTAGAACAGAATATCTTCTTGATGAATCAGTGTGTTCATTTGATCTCTTGAAAACTACTGTCATTTCATTTTTAAGGTTATTTTAAATTTATTGATAATCATATTTTTGTATCTTTTATTAAAAATTACAATTTATGAATTGCGTTCAACATATAAAAATCATATAGCTTAAAAAATTTTTTTTATTAATTCCAAAATAGAAGAGAAAATTGTGTTTTTAAAAAAATATTTGTTTGATTCGAAATTTCTTTTAGCGTGATTACACGAGATCACTAATTAAATTTTAAACGTTAGATTTAAAAATATATATATATTTATTTAACGTAAAACACACATATATTCGAGGGCATGTGTCGTTATTGCATGTATCATTAAAATATATATACATATATATATATATATATATATATTTTATATATATATATATATATAATGTAAGTTTGTGACAAATAACATGTCTTAACGATACATGCAATAGCGATACATGCCTTCAAGTCTTTAAAGATCCTGAAAACATATATGCGATAAATTTTGAGATATGTACAAATTATACAACACAAACTTATAATGTTTTAATTTTATTAATTAATAAAATTTAAAAGATACGTATAATAATGAATAATAAAAGCGTTTGTGAAATATGAAGTATATTAATAAAACAGAGATTATATACTAGTTTTAAATAGTTTTTATAAATAAGAAGTCCTAAATTATCATAGTCGACGAATCTTTGTGGAGTTCTAAGGCGGCAGCCAAATATAGCTAGGTAATGTAATACACATCACGTGCTCAAAAATAACCTGAAGAAAAGGCTTAGCATGATGTGCACACGGCACTGAATCTGGTTTTAGAACGTTTATTTTACACGGTAGAAATAATCAATTTTAATTTTTATGTATTACATATATTAATTACACACACACACACACACACACACACACACACACACATATATATATGTATACATATGTATCTTTTATGTTCTAAAAAACTTATGTATAATGCAATTGTACTAAAATTCCAATCATGCGTTTTTATAAATTTTTAATTTTACCGTATGTAAATGGCAATAGTGTCAGTCATTATTTGAACAAATTTGGCTTGAATGTTATTTTCCGTGTTTAAAAAAAATAAATCATCTAATAAAAAAAAAGTAAAGACAAAATTAATTTTTCGAAAAATGTAAATTTAGTTTATCAATTGTAAAAATTGTTCTGTGTCTTATATTGGACAGATTAAGCGACATTTACAAACACGTATCAAAAAACATATAAATAATATCAAGAAACACGACAGTCTTCATTCAACGCACACCGTTTGTCGAGCAATCATGAGTTGTTGGACGGCTTCACGTATGTTACATAATGAAAAACATACCAGAAAAAGAGAAGTAGCAGAAATGTTTTTATAAAAAAGACCGATAACACTATTAATTAAAAAAAAATATAAAAAAACACCGAAAGCCTAAACCCTATATATAACGGAGTCATCAAGGATACATGAATTTCTTCTTGTTTACTTACATTATATTTTGTACATTCTGTATAATACTTATTATCTCATATTAGTCTGACAATACTGTTATTCAGTTATAACGTACTCTTTATTCGTCTTACTTTTTATGTAATTTTAATTCGACTAAAACGAGTCCGAATACGTAAGTTTGCTTTATTAATCATGATGTAAAATAAATTTTATTTAGAAGACTAACTGTTACAAACTTTTTTTTATTGTATTTTTTAGTATGCGTTAGGGATTCATCGGTTCTTCGTTATCACTTGATAAGGACCCAGCTAGGGCCGAAACGTTGTGCCAACTTTGTAATTAAATTAATAAATGCCAGTTGAGTCGATTTCCAATCAACCTTTATGTGGTTTTAAAATTTAGTAAAAAAAATTTTTTTAATTTAAAATTTTTGTTTCTATTTTAAAATGTTTCTGCCCTAAATTATTTATGTCTTAATGTTAAATATGTATTATATGTATTTTTCTTTTGCACATGACAATTTTAAAGAAAATTGAACGAAAGAATATTTTCTATTACAAAGATCCTTCTTCCTCTCTCAACGGTATGTTATACTGTATCTTCCTCATTCCTTGTTATAAAAGCGTCAAATGAAATAATTCAGATGATTTTATTATAGTGCGAAATTTGTAAAAATATACTTTATTAATAATTATATAGATTTTACATCATGTTAGATCAGAATCTATCATCTCCTTAAAGATTCTCTCTATCAAGGATCACATTAAAATTGTCATTTACGAGAAAGATTAACGATATATTATATAATTGAGGCGATAGTTGTTGAAACGGCAACAAACAACAACAAACGAGACTTGAACGTATTTAGAATATTCGGTTTTATTGCGACTTCCATTGTACAATAATAAATAATTGATTAGTAGGGCGTTAGATAATATTTTTATATACGTAAATGTATGTTATCGTATTATATTTTCTAATAGATATATATGTGTATATATTAATATATTATAATTATATATATATATATATAATTGTAATGTGTACATATATAGTGAGAAAATTATGTAATACGTGTAAATATATTTTTTTATGATCCATTTTTTATAATAAACATCAAGACTATGTAGCGAACGAGTAAACGAGTTACGTAGTCACACAGTCACATCGCTGTTTTTCTGTTTTTTTTATTCATGATATTCATTAATATTTCATAAAAAATTATATTTTCGATTCTATTACCTATTTATAAAGTTTGTAATAGTCTTTGTGAAAAAATTGCAAACATAGTAAACATTATATATTTTTTATGTCTTGAGAAGCAAATTAAAGTATCGATAATGGTATAATGTTTCGCTCTATCATTCGTCTATGCTGATCTTAAGAAAAATGATCGCGGTTTATATGTCACGATCGGTTGCATTACAAACAATTTTGATGTTTATTTTAATTTTGGTTTTACAGCATTTCAATTTCATTATCACCTTCGCGATCTTCGTTATTTAAATAATATGTCTTAAAATATTTTTCTTGCGCAAAGTTTGTAGTGCATCCTTTCAACAACTTATTGTTATTATGATTATTATTATTATTATTATTATTCCTCGTTTTACTCGCTCACAACTATTCTCAAAGTATGATAAGTTAGTACAAACTTTCCGAACGCGTACGACATTTTTTATTAGAGAACATCTGTTTATGCAGATATTGAAAAATTTAGCAAGATAGGTCGGTTAGGTTTTTCTTCTAAGGAAGGCAACAATAAAACACAAAAGTAAAAATATGAATAGATATTTATGGCAAATTGCGCTATGCGGAGACGGATGTATTTGAGACAATGTAAAGATGTTAGTCGTAGTGAACTCATTAGATAGAAATTGATGTATACATCAGCAATGATTAATTGAATTGGAAGAATTCATAAGTTAATGATAAAAATCCATATTAATATTTGTTTTATATTTTCGATACACTACGCACCATTGAAAAGCAACAAATTATTCTGAAAGCTTAAAAATTATAAAAATTTATAATCTGTACTTCTGCACTTTCTGTATATACCTGTACCTTCATTTATTCAACATGTCACCGCATGTATCAAAAGTTCAAAAGTTTCGTGATTGAAAAATCAAGGAGACATACACCAAACTAGAAGAGTACTATTTTTTACAATATTTAATAAATTTATATTAATTCAATAATATTATTAATTTAATGTTAAATGGTTTGTGATGCCACTGTTTCAATTATACGTTCGTCTCCAGCAATTTTTGGAGATGTATAAGATAAGAATAACTGCGTGTCGTGTTAGCAATCGAATCTATATCTTTGATTCAGTTCTTACTTTTGACGATGAGTTTGGCGGATGTTTCTACAGTACCGGCTGAGGTTGTGGCGCGACAAGTGAAGGTGCCAGTATCCTCCTCATAAGTGGTTGCTATCAGCAGCACCGCATTGTTGCCTTCATGAATCATCTGAAAATAAACATACTATGTTTTAAATATCACGTCTTAACATAAAATCATTTTCGATCTTTTACATTTTAATGGAAGTTTTCTCAGAATTTTTTATATTTTTTTTTTCAGAATCCATAATAAAAAAGGCCGTGGAAACGCGAAAAGTTTGCTCGTGGTCAAGCGATATTGTTACCGCTTTTCCGCGATGCTACAGGCGCGCGTAAAACGCGCGCTGCGTGCTAATCTCCTCCTATAATATATATATATATATATATATATATATCCCTTTCTAAAAAAGGCGTGTAACTGAGTGAATTTCGTTCGTATCAATGTCTTGAGGCCTCTTTTCCGTAACGCTGATTGGTTCTCTCGCTTGCCTCGCTTCGCGTTGCGAGAGTAGCTGTCAACGCGATAGAATTTTGACAGCTGTGAAGTTTAATTTTGACAGTCACGTGACAGTTTGTGACAGTTTATTAAAAAAGTTAAGATTGTCGTTATAGAAGAGAGGAAGATTTTTTTTGGAAAAGGAGAAACGAAAAAAAAGAAAAGAAACGAAAGAGAAAAACAAATAAAGAAAAAAAAGGGAGAAAATTAGATAATAAATTAATGTATGTACGTATGTTTCATACATGTATGTATGTATGTAAAAGAGAAAAGGATCCTAGAATAGAAAGAGAGGAAGAGGGAGAGAGAGAGAGAGAGAGAGAGAGAGAGAGAGAGAGAGAGAG
The DNA here is from genome assembly GCF_013373865.1 of Monomorium pharaonis. NCBI lineage: Eukaryota > Metazoa > Arthropoda > Insecta > Hymenoptera > Formicidae > Monomorium > Monomorium pharaonis. Next base: position 12,325,279 of record NC_050472.1, on the reverse strand, counting down.
AAGAGAGAGAGAGAGAGAGAGAGAGAGAGGAGAGAGAGAGAGAGAGAGAGAGAGAAAGAGAGAGAGAGAGAGAGAAAGTGAATGAGAAAGTATGCGCGACGCGTAAGGTTCAGAGGTAAAAAGAAGTGAGGATCGAAGTGCTGGATTAAAGTAGCGATCTATTTGAACATCCGTTAACTAATTCACTGCTATGTATGTATACGCGTTTCATGCAGGCTCACGAAATTTTCATACATGAAATTTTCGTATTCATAAAACTTTTTTATTAGAACGCCCACGCTCAATCTGAAAGCGTAGTATAGAGTTCCTAAATGTTCACTCAAGTTCGATCCAGACTTGATTTATACGTACAAGGTCGAAAATTTTTACATGAAGCACATTTTGTTACAAGTCCACGCCAGAAATTTTTAGAAAGTTTTGGCGGTTTATGTAACATCTCTATTTTGCGAAGACTGGCGACGGACAGCGGGCGAGTGCGTATCAATTTACCGATCCAAGTTCAATTCCTAGCTTAGTTTTTTCCTTTTTTTTAAATACAGTCTACGAATTTTTTTTATTAACGTAAGACGAGATTTATTAATTATTTTAAATTTTTTCTGTACAAAATAATTATTTTTCTACACGAATACAGCACCATTAGAATTTATTTGACGATTATTTTTTATACGTATCCGAAATAAAAAGGAAAAATATAACGCTATTTCAATAACAAGTTTATTTTATATTTTGTATAAATCAAAATTAATGAAAAATGAAAGGACTTAAAATCGAAATTTTCAATTTTATTTATACATTATTGCAAATTTTTTTACCAGACCGTACAAACGGCTGGTCTCTTCCATACTTTTTACACAACGCAAAAAAAGGTCGTTGAAAAAGCGTTATATTTTTTCTTTTTATTTTGACTACGACATGTATAAAAAAGTAATTATAAAATAAATAATAATCATACTTTAATGGTATAATAATATTATTACAGAAAATATTTAAAACAATTAGGGCCAGTTTCACAAACGTCGGTTAACTGCTAACGGGAGGTTAATAGATTTTCTGTCTCTCCTTAGATAATAATATAGAGAAAGATAGGTAGTCGATTAACCTCCCGTTAGCAGTTAACCGACGTTTGTGAAACTGGCCCTTAATAAATCTCATCTTACATTAATAAAAATTTTTGTCAGATTGTATTTTAAAAAAAGAAAAAAGTACACTGGGATTTAGGAAACCGAATCGGCAGCGTAGTAGCCACACGCCGCTGCCCATAGTCGCCACGCAGTCTTCTCCCAAATCGGTTTTACAGACCCGGTATATAAAGAGTCAGAGCTTTACAAATTTCTGGCATGTAACAAAATGTGCTTGATTAAAAAAATTTAAACCTTGTACGCATAAATCAAGCCTGGGTCATGCTCGAGTGAAATTTAAAAACAATATTGTGCTTTCAGATTGAACGTAGGCGTTATGATAAAAAAGTTTCACGATTGCAAATATTTCATATCTGAAAATTTTGCGCGCGCGCTTTTGTGCGCCCAAATGCACGTACGTGCGTACACATGCACGCGCGTATTCTCTCTCTCTCTCTCTCTCTCTCTCTCTCTCTCTCTCTCTCTCTCTCTCTCTCTCTCTCATTTCTTTGTTCATTCTTTGGCTCGCTCGTACTCTCGATTTTTTATTCGCTCTTTTAATTTCTCTTTCGCTCTCTTGATTTCTCATTCGCTTTTCCTGCTCATTTTTTTGGTCGCTCTTTCAATCTCTTTCTCGTTCACTCTATTTTATTTTTTATTTTTTATTTTTTGCTATTCAAACTTTTCCGGGAGGTAAAATGGCAATGACAAATTTTCATTTTATGCGGCTACGTTTTAGCCGGTTCGGCGTGCCAAGCGCGGTCAGCTTTGACTCCAAGGCGATCGCGACTTCTAAATTTTTTTTTGGCGTATGTTTATCATGCGGACGGCGCCGATTTTTGCGATTATCATGATCGGTGCAGATTACAAAAATAATTATATACAATTTAACCAATTGTAAATAATAGGAAATTAATTGTATAATAGGAAAAATAAAAAATTGGCTACAGAAGGCTTAAATATATTTTTTTTAATTGAGAAGAAACATGTTTGTTCTTAATTTTTTAAACTAAATTTAAAAAATGTTTAAATTAAAAGTTTTTTAGGTTAAAAAAATTAAAACTTATAAAATTAATTTTAAAGTTAAAAATTATATAAACAAAAAACTGACTCAGTTAAAAGTTAAATTAAATTAAAATATTCAAGCCTTCTGGAGTCAATTTTTCCTATTATAAAATTAATGTCTTATTACAATTAATTAAATTGTATACGCGATTTATATACATTTTATAATTATGCACCGATCATAAGAATCGGAAGAGCCGGCGGCGTCCGCGTGATAAACATATGTCGAAAAAGCATTTAGACCTATAATATACGCCGCGATCGCTTCGAAGTCGGAGCTGAATGTGTCGGCACCATAGACTTAGAGTACTAGAATAGACTGCTAATAAGATGGAAAAACGGTGGTGGGGGTATCCGTCACTGAGAAAAGGATAACTGTCGTTAATATTCATAGAGCTTATATTAATGGAGGGGCCATTGCTATATAAGAAAGTCCGCATGGGGAGAATCAACAGAGACATGAATATATTCTCATATATTCTGTCTCTTTTCGTGTTGGATATCCCCACCACTCCGTTTTCTAAAAGGAAAGAAGCGCACATACGAGCGGTACGACAGGTACGAGCCTACCTACTTGGGCCATTACAGACCGATATCAAACAAAAATAACCTAAAATTGATTTGACGTGTTACTATTTATAATGGTAATAACTTGCTACATTTGTAAAAAACGTTATAAAAAAAAGAGTGACGCATCGTTTCATCTGTAAGTATGCGTATTAACCTTTAGAGAACCGGCATTTTTTCATAAAAATAGTGATCTTTTTGGCCAAAATTTTATACATATTTATAACGTATCGTAATTTGTTGTGCAAAATTTTGTTCATTAATCTTCAGAAGACAAAATTTATTCGTACGAGTTCGAGAATTGGGCCTCAGATTGTATAGTTACGAACCTGTTCCCACACGAAAAAAGACAAAATATATCCACCTCTCTGTCGATTCTCCCCGCGCGCGTTACAACATACCAAGGCCCCTCCTTAGTATAAACTCTATGTTAATATTAGAGTTCCTTTAGGCCGGATCTATAATAGGTGTAGTAAGCCTTATGCCATAAGAAATTGACCAATTATAGTCGAATATGAGAAGAATAATCGAATATAATTGGTTAATTCCTTATGACTTAAGGCTTACTACACCTATTGTAGATCCGGCCTTAAGAGTTAGGACAATGTGATGACGATTTTTGATTGGTTGCCTCCATCCGCCATATGTAACAGCCAAACAACCACGAATTTTAAACATGATATTTGTAAAAAGAAATAATTTAGATCAAAAGTTTAAACAGCCAATATACTATTCAGCATTATATTTTATATATATTTAACAATATTATATTATATATGTATATTTAAATTAATAAATAAATAATTTAATTAATAAATCATGATAATGATGTATTATCTAACTTACAATATCGAACTCTAATATCTTTTTAATCAAATTGTAATTTTGATGCGAACACACAATGACAGCTTACACTGTTGCCACGTTATTGATCGCGGAATCTTGAGAACTATTATGGTTTTGAATTCTCTCGTGATAAGATTCTCTATTTCTCTAATCGTCATTTTTCCTTGTCAGATGCATATTTCTACATCGTTAGATAAACACCCCAGTGAACACAGTAATATAGCAGGAGTGTAACAGCAATGTAACCGAATATAACAGGTTACGTTACTCTGAAATTACACGTAACTTACATGTAAGTTACAATTTCCGATTCAGCAATATAACATGTTATAATTACATGTTATCTAACCGTTACACAACAGTTACAAAGAAAAATAAAATAAAATAAAAATTTTATTTTTAAAAAATTATTTTTATCAACAGCACATACTACATTTAGAATAAATTTTTATTAATTAATTAAATTTAAATTATGTAATTTTTTATTTTATTTTTACTTGCCGCTGCTAGGTTTGAACCCGGGACCTTAGGATGACGAACCTTGTACTCTACCTGCTACGCTAATTTGACTCATCAATATGGGTACTTGTTATTGTCTACATATACTTATATGTTATAAACTGACGCAACTATATTATTTTTTATAAAAGCAATTAAATTTTGCAAAACATATTAAAAATAAATAGCATTAATTTATTTACTTATTAATTTCATTGTTAAATTTATCTTTTTCCATAACCTTAATAATTTGATGGAAATTGCGATCTATTTAGTACTAATCTTTGAAGCGTTTAAATGATTAATTAGATGGTTAACTATATAGATCGTAATTCTAAGAAAAATTGAATAGTATTCTGTTTTTGTTCAGCACATGCCATGATGAATTTCGATTTTGTGCATTTTTTGTGCGCAGTAATTGTAGACAAACCGTTATTTTTGAAAACATTATCTTTATAATAATTTTTTTAATTATCAAATAGATCTATCATTCAGGATGTTATAATGTTGTCTGATTTCTGAGTCAACTATACGACGCATCGTTCCGTAATAACATTGATACAAACGTGTTATGTTACGATTATACAATTTTTGTTGAATAACTGTAACGCCAAAACGATGTATAACAGCTATATCACTTGCGTATAACAAATATTACGTAACAGGTTATTTCCATGTCATATAGCACCTACATATCACAAGAATAACAATGTTAAATTACTTGTAACTTCCATGTTATATTGCCGCTATAAAATGTGTTCACTGGGACGTAACTTTAGTATACTTAAAAAAAGAGTCTAGAAACAGACATATTTGAACGATGTTTAAGCCGATATGTTTGCCGTTCAATGTTTTATATTGCAGATAAAATACGTATCTACTAAAATGAGCTGCCGTATTCAGTATAAAAATGTTACAAAACTTTCCATATAGCACCGAAAGATTACAAAAACATTGCAGAAACCTTACATTAAAATATTGTAATATTGCATGGACGTTGCGAAACGTTTCTGCAATGTTACTGCAAGCTTACGGCAACGCTGAAATATCCGCCCTGCGAAATATTACAATGTAAGAATACTGGAATGTTATGCTAGCGCCACACTATGCGCGTATTCGCGATTCATAATTCGTAATTTGCGATTTATCTGACCACTCGACCAGCGAATCAGTGCGAATGACGAATCGCGCATGATGAATCAACAAATTTTCTCTCCACACTATTCATGAACGTCAGATAAATTACGCGAATTACGAATTACGAATCGTACGAATCGCAAATACGCGCATAGTGTGGCGCTAGCATTACGGTGCAATGTATTTGATGCATTGAAACGCGTTGCTATAAATATGCATAACGCTACAAATTTAGTAGATAAACTTTGAGAATATATAAAGACAAGAGAGATAAAAAGAAATTTGTTGCAATTTGTGTAACTTTATAATCTTTTTGCATCAAAAATTTGAATAAAAAATTGTGAATTTACGCAATTGCAATGAATTTTTTTCTTATTTCTCTTGAAAATTTTTATATATTCTCAAAGTTTACCTATTGAAATCTAAAATATATTAGAAGCATAATAGAAAATTAGGAAATTGTTATTATATTTTATATAGAAATAAAAACTTACATTAATATTCTGCTATTTAAATAGCATTATTTTTATTAAGCAGCATTATTTTAATAGTCAAAAGCAATAATATTAATGAATACAAATATCTTAGCATTAATATTTATAGTTGATTAATTGCATTTTTTAAGATTTAACATAGAACAGTAAATTGAACGATTTTTTAAATAAAAAAATAAAATTATTATATATGATAATTTAAATGTTTTATTTTAAAAATTGTTTAATTTACTGTTCTATTATAAATCTCAAAAAGATTATAATTTTTGGTATAAATATGCCCACAAATTCAAATATTTAAATCACAAAACTATTAAAAAATGTCACAAATGTCACAAATGTCCTCTTACACGAAGTTGCATGTATATTGGAACACTTGATGCATGTTTTTTAATATATTTTTGGAATTTTATAATATTTCTGCAATATTAGTGGAACATTTCGGCTGAAATATTGATATTGCATGTTTCTGAAACGTCTCTGCAATATTACATTGCAACTCGTAATATTGTAACGTTGCAACAATGTTGCTGAAAGCTTCTGTGCTATATGGATTAACAAACGCGATAATTAAATAGTTTAAAAAATAATTCGCTGTGAATCTCAACGAAAGTCTTCAAAGAAAAATGTACAGTGTATACAATTCAACAGTTGTTACACGTATGTTAAACTGAAAGAGCGTTTATCAGTGACGAAAGATTTCCACGGCAGTAATTAGAGATGGCTCGTTTATTTTCGTTGTCAGTCTGATTTCTAGATTACGGAAACCGCCTAGGAAATGAAAGAATATTGGCGCTCGTTGTTCGTGTAAAGAAGTCTCTCGGCATGTTACGTATCGATCCCGTTTAGAGTCTTTCATCATCTTTTGGGACGTTTCTAAAGCTTTATAAAAGATCTGTTCTCATAAGGATCGCTTTGACACTTAGGCCGGTATTCATAGTCGGGTCTTATATTTAAGATCATCTTAAGTACTGTCTTAAGATGCCATCAACCAATCACAGAGCCGTATTAGCATCTTAAGACATTGCTTGAGACGATCTTGAAATAAGATTTGACTATGAATACCGGCCTTACAGATTGCAGAAGTCAAAATTGTTCGCGTTTAATCACGACATACATGTTGCCAACTTAAAGATGGTAAATCAGTGTGACCAATGTAAATTTGGCTGTATATGGCGACGGATTGTCTTAACTTTTGTTAAAGGAACTCTAGTTAATATGGATTGCTATCTTTTTCTAGTGGGCGTAACTTCATAGCAGCGAGGAAGGTTCTTTTCATATTCTACTTCGCATACGTAGCAACTCAACACCATTATTTCAATTGTTTAAATAAAATTATTCACATGTTAGACTCACTAACCCCAAAATATCCGTTTTGATTATCCGATTTCACATGAAGCTCACATCGACAACACGCAACCATAACAACACGCTCACGCTCTGACACCGTTATAGGTCGCTATGCTTTTCCACTATTCTGCATTAAAAAGAGATAGAACCTCATCTTAACGACAGTTATGCTAAGACTCCATGTATGCGGTGAGCTCCGGCAAACGCATGCGGTGACCAATCAGAATTCAAGCGCTTGCTGTGACTTGCCGGAACCCGACCTGCGCCTGGTTGCTGATTGGTCACCGCATGCGTTTGCCGGAGCTCACCGCAGACATGGAGTTTTAGCATTATCCTTTTCTCAGTGACGGATACCCCCATTACCTTCATAAGCAGTCTATTCTAGTAAGTCTATAGTCGGCATGTCAATCAACCGAACGTAACCGAGTACAGCCGAGTGTGCGACGACTCACGGATAGACGGAGTGCGATGTGTTTGTGAGTGTACTTGGGGGATCGAAACGGAATCGTAGCACGACTTAGCACAGCAGCGTGTTTTGTCTGCGATCTCCTATCTCTCCAATGCGTCGCCGCACGCCAACCTCTCCAGCAGTCACTTTACGACGCATCTCCTGTTTGCTTATACTGTTCGAGCGTCAGAATTAGTCAGTTTAGTGAATTTTCCCCAAAACAACAGCGTGTAACAAGACATCCCTGACGGAACAAGTATATTCTGAGAATGTTTTAAGAATATCATAACCGTATATGACTAATGTTTTTGGAATATTCGATATACGTACTATGATATACTGAGGATATGCTAAGCAAGTTCCTATCAACGCCCTAAATTGCTTCTACGAATGTACTGAGAATATCCTGTAGTATATACTCAGGGTGCGGTCCCATGGAGCGGATTATGCGGAAGCAGAACGAGCGGATCACCAATTACAGGATCGTTTTGACGGAATCTTTGAAAGAGTTCTATCAGAATGATCCCGCGATTAGTGATCTGCTCGTTCCGCTTCCGCATAATCCGCTCCATGGGACCGCACCCTCATAATATCATACGGAATCTTCTTAGTATTTTTTTAGTATATTGATATATTACGTACACGCATGCAAGCCTCACGCGCGCGCATGTTTTATATATATATATATGTGCGTGTGTGTGTGTAATACAGACACATACATACTCGGTCAATGATTCATCTCTCTCTAGATCTAGTGAATTACTTTACTTTCTTCTACAAGAATTTCTACAAGAATTACATATGTGTGAGTTATACTTTATAGCTATAGTGTTTCTCGCTCCTTTCTGGCTACTGCATTAGACTAAGGATCAAGGGTTAAAATTTTATTTTTAGATTTTCTCAATTTTTGGAAGCTTTATTCAAGTTGCAGAAGCCCAAGGGACTCTCTTCAAGTGACAAAAATGATACTACATTTTGCTGTTAGGTAAATCTATTGAGCTATACACATCGAGAGATAATTTGTTGCTGTAGATGGTTTTCTTTTATAAACCTTTTGGTGTAAATTTTCTTACGAGAAGGAGAAGCGCCGCGCCCTCGCCTAGCAGCGATCTCGCGAACTACTCGCGGCTGCTGCGGAATAATGATATATATATATATATATATAATAGAAGATCTTATAACAATATTCTCAGTATACTATGTACGGTATAGATATTTACAGTAATCAAAATAATTTACGGTAATCAAAATAAAAAAATTATTTTGTTATTTTTGGTGACGTTACATATTTTGACGCTAAAAATAAACTTTAAACATTAAAAGATATTTAGATTGCAAAAGTAAATTCTAAGAATGTACGAGAAATGATATACTAATTTAGGTATAACATACTAATATTCGTTCTAATAATATACGAATAATGATATATTATAGAAGATATTATGAGAATATTCTCAGTACATTATATACGGTGCGTATGTTCACAGTATGAGTACAGAATATTCTAATAATATCATGTTCTGTGTGGGATTTTACATTACAACATGTCAAATCGCATGTTTACATATTATTATAATATCAAATAATAAATAGAGTGAAGTGGATACGGACACATATATATGTAATATCCATCTTACAATATAATTAATTTAATTTAATTTAATTAATTTATAAATACTTGATGCATCTACTTAAAACAGTATTGGTAAAGTTAATAATACTTAATGCGTCTACGTACCCGGGAAAAAATAGTCCATGTCTTTTTATGTAGAAAAAGATAAAGTTATATATAATTATACATGGTTTTATATGGTATTATGTATGATTATGTATGATTATATATGATATTATATATAATTATATACGATTATTTATGTTATTATATACAATTTTATCAGAGCATTTTAGTTTTGTATATGCATAGATATAGTGTCCATTTCTAATCATAAAAAATTGTATTAGATACCTTCATTTTATATAGTCAGAAATGATCAGATAATTGTAATACGAAAACATTATATTATTTTTTTCCTCTTTTCTTTATTTTGATTAACTGTTTCAAAAAATCGAAGAGAATATTTTAATACATGTGCAATTTTATGGATAGGACACATACTAAAGTATTGTATAGTATTGTAGAATGAACAGTAATTATTTAAAATATAATTACAATATTAAAATACATATTTCACAAAATTCATACATAATTTAAAAATATGCAGAACTTTGCATGTGTAGTATTTGCTTTTATATTATGTTTTTGTGTTTAGTTTTCCATAATTTGTAGTTCAATTTCGACATACATATGTGATTAATTTTGTTACTAAAAATTGATAATCACAAATTATGAAATATTATACAAAATATTACAATCATAATTTAAAAGTAAAGTCCATATGGACTAATATTTTCAAAGTAATTCGTACCGCATAACTAATAATTAAAGACATAATTCTGTTCCTCTCCTGTTAGGGTACGGTCACATGGCGTTCGAAATAACAGAACGGAAAAAGCAAATAGTAGGTGTTAACCAATCAAAACAATGAAACAACGAAATAGAATTGTTCCAATTAATTAATTCTTACTATTTATTTTTTTATTTCTTTACATTTCGAATTCTGTGACCTACACTAATATTGTAACAAAAGTGTTATTCTTAAATTTAGGATTAACATTAAAATTAACACTCAATTAGATGGTGAACATTCAAGTTGAGAGTAATAACACTCTAATTAAAAGTAAATTAAAGAGCGAACACTCAAGTTGAGTGTTTACACTAAATTGAGTGTTTACCCCTTGTCCCAAATTATACTCAACTTGAGTATTTTTTTAAGTGTTATTTTTAGTGTTTTTTCTGTAAGGGATATTTGTCAAATTACGATTACAAGCCGTAAAAAAACATATTTATGTGATCAAAAATTTTATTCATTTAAGCGCTTTTATTATATAAATATCTTTTTTTTACGGCTTATAATCGTAATGTGACGATTATAGTCTTATTCCTCAATCTATTCCGAACCCGGGAACACCATTCATTTGTACGTATAAGCTACATAACTTGTATTTTGAAGCAAATATTTTTATAAACAAATAAACTTTAAAAAATTTTTTGCATTTTTGGTCTTTATCTAATCGTCCCTGGGCTTATTTGTGTACGTACTTTAAAAGTGTAAAAGGATTATCAATTCTGTAAATTTAATTCGAAACTAAATGGTTGAACAAAATGTCGGTAAAACAGACGGCTTTAGCATCCTCTTAAACTGAACAGAAAAGTCCTTTACCGTTTTTCCATTTTCGCAATAGTTAACAAGTTATTGACTTGTAAAATTTGCTGTATTAGCCCGGCCTACCGGCAAATGCAAGCGCGCCGAGCGCCCGGCAGCCCCCCCCCCCAACGCTTGAGCCTCACTGCTAGGCGCGTGGGGGGAGTTACAACAAGCGGCAATGGCTACGCACGAGCGACGCGTAACACTAAAGTCTCCCTTCGAGTTATGATAGTTCTTTACTTTTTTTAATGAAAATAAAATTTTATAACGACAATAAGTGTGTTCATACATGTGTACAAAAAATATTAGTTCTAATGCTTAAAGAAGCGATTAAATTTATTTCTTTAATAAATAACGATTATTTTTAATAAAAAATATTTTTTATTAAAATAATAAGCAAATTTTACAAGTCAATAATTCATTAACTATTGCGGAAATGGAAAAAAACGGGAAAGGACTTTTCTGTTCAGTTTAATGCGCTCTACCTGTTTATAAAGATTGCATAAATCTTTACCAAACACCCTGTATATTCATTTTAAATAATGATTTAGAAAAATATACAACATATATTTATAAAACGTCTATTTAACTTTTACTTAATATTAAAAAATTATTAATTTTTTATTAAAAATAATAGTTTAAGAAAATTGGCTTTGAAAATGGCTGAGTGTAATGTGCGGAAGACTCAATCTCAGAATCATTAGTGTGTGAAAAGTAAAAATTGATGGAGCATAGGTGAGAGTTGGTCGAGGAGGGAGCGGAGGACGGAAGGAGGACCGGACATTGGGGGAAAGTGTATGAAGGAAGGAGGAGAGACAGGAGATGTGTAAGAAATTCGGAGTAAAAGGCTGGAGGAAAGGCATGGAGAAGAGGAAGGATGACGTGGTGGATATGAGGAGGTGACAGTGTACGAAAAGGGTGTTGGAGCGGAGAGAGGTAGTAGAGAAGGAGCGGAGAGGCATATGGCGGTAGAAGCGAATGATGGAGCAAATGTGATGGAGTGGCGAGAGCAAGAGATTGAGGCATGCGCACGGGCCGAGAAAAATGAAGCCCCAATTAGTCGGCGAGAGGTGGAATCGGAGGAGGGAAGATGGCGGCATAAGGCGGCGAGCGTGCTTGATGATATGGATTGGTATATCGATATTTCGATATATCGATGGAATACTGTGAGATGGAAGGATCGAGGAGTGGAATCGAGCACGCGGAGGTAAAATTAGGAGACAGAAGGAAAGAAGCAGTATGAGAGTGACGTTTCCCACATAGAAATTGCATCCAGTGGACATCCACTAAACCTCCATAGATCCATGGGACGTCCATGTTCATGGTGGAAGTCAGATGGACGTCCATTACAGATCCAATAAACTTCCATGGTTCTGTGGGGATATTTGCTTCCATGATGGCCCGTTAGATAGATGACCCATCTTACATCTAATAGATCTCTGTCAAACATCTTAAAAGATATCCATTATACGTTACACGGATAATTAATAGACTTCACAGAGCCTCGATGGACGACTGACAAACGTTTCGTGGATTATTAGTAGAGACTTTACGGAGCTTCGATGGACGACTGACGGACGTTTCGTGAAATTGAGGCTCCTCTAATAATTCATAAAACGTCCGTCAATTATCCACTAAGACTCCGTGAAACTTTCACTACCCACCACTACGTGGCGTGTGTTTCTTGTAAATAAAATGCACTTTTTAGATGAATAAATGGGGCTTGTCCAGAGCGCAGAAGGAAGTAAGATTTTGCCATTGATATATAGTACAAAATTGATGAACTATATTAGTAAAACTATATCTGTAAAAAAAATTGATAAAAATGAGAAGGACAAAATAAAAACTTTTATTTAAGAAAAATAATATGTTTAAAAAAATATTTATACAAAATATAATAATGCATTTAATCAAGAAATATTTATAATCAACGCTATTTTAAATATAAAATATTCTTGAATAAAGGTACTTTTGCATTTTGTTAAGAATACATTTTTTTATATCTAATGATCTATGAAACATCCGTTAGTCGTCCATCGGGGCTCCGTGAAGCCTCTACTAATGATCCACGAAACATTCAACAGATCTCTTTGATGACGTCCATTGCAGGTCCATTGAAAGTTTCAAACCTCCATGACGGACATCCATTGGACGTCCAGTGGAGGTTTCATTTCTGAGTGAGTTGAAAAGGACGATAAGTAAAGATAAGAGAGAAAGGAGGAAAGTGGAATGGCAGAAAGTGAGGGAAGAAAGGAGGAGAAGATAGAAAGAATGGAGGAGGCGTGGAGAGGTGAAGGCGATGAGAAAATGTATGGAGAAAATAGCAAAATGGTTGAGAAGTGCCAGAAGGTTGTACGACGAAGACAGCAGAGGGAAAGAACGAGGAGGACGACGGCGGTGAGTCAAGAGAGAGCGGAGGAAGAAGATAGAAGGGGTGAGAGAGAAGATGAGAAGGGTGAAGATGGAGGCGAGGTAGATGGAGAGAGGGAGAGATAGGGGAAAGAGCAGAGTTGGATATAAAGAGAGGGCTGATGTTGGAGGAGGAAGAGGAGAGACGGAGATAGAGAAAGGGATGACGATGACCTTGGAGAAGGAGGAGAGGAGAAAGAAGGTGTAAGAGAAAGCAGAGAGAGAGACAGGAGGAGGCTAGAAGGAAGTGAGGTGTAGTGCGGAGGAGTAAGTGAGAGGGAGGAGAGCAGAGGTGGAAACGGTAGAAACAGAGATAGAGACGGACGGCAGAGAGGAAGAGCGAACGGAAAAGGGGGGAAGGGAGGAAATGGCAGGAAGAGGAGAGAAGGAGGAAAGTGGTCGCGCGGAGGAGCAGAAGTAAGTGAGCAGAAGAAGGTTCGGGACGGAATTAGAGAAAGAGACAGGAAGCAAGGCAGAGAAACGAAGGAGTGAGCAGAAAGAGAGAGAGAGAGAGAGATGGAGGAGGAAGATCGACGGCGGTGAGTCAAAAGAGAGAGCGGAGGAAGACGATGGAAAGGGTGAGAGAGGTGAGAAGAGTGAAGATGGAGGCGAGGTAGATGGAGAGAGAGATATAGGAGGAAGAGGAGAGCTGAAAATAAAGGGAAGGATGACTTGGGGAGGAAGCAAGGTGGAAGAGAAGAAGCAGGATAAAAAAGCGATTGGAGAAAAACATGGTGAGGAAGAGGATGAAAAAAGGTTGATGGGAGCGGCGGAGTCGTTTGAAGGACACAGGAAAAGAAGATGAGTGTAAGTACTGGAGAAGTGAGAAGAATTCAAAAGAGGAGAAAAGAGGGGGAGGAACAGCAGCGGTTCAGGAGGAAAGAGGAGAAAATGGATGAGAAGCAGATGGACATGAGAGGATGAACAAAGAAAGGACAGAATGGAAGAAGGAAAGGAGGAGAGGAGGCGGAGAGGAATTGTAGGTGAGCGCGGAGGGGTGGGAGGGGAAGCATATGTGAAGCTGCACAATGGGAGGGGGAGAAGGAGATGTAATATTTTTAATATTTTGTATTATTTATAATTTTGATGTATTGGAAAGCAGGAGGATGTAAGGGGTTTGGTGATCTTCGGAAAACACCCCGGCACGCCGCCGGGAAGTCCGGAATAAACCATTCTATTCTACTTTAAGAAAATTATTTACGTACATTTATTTAATGCTTATGTAATATTTATTGTATATTAAAAAACATTTAAAATAATATTTAAAAAATATTTATTTAATATTCATGTTACAATAATTAATTATGTAATAATTATTTTATATTTAAAAAGTTATTTAAAATAATATTTTAAAAAATATTTATTTAATATTAATTTAATATTTATGTTACAATAATTAATTATTTAAAATAATAATTTAGGATAAATATTTATATAATATTAAATTAATGTTTATTTAATATTAATTTAACATTTTAATAAATTGCTTAAAATAATATTTACGTAACATTTATTTAATGTTTATATAATAATTATTTAACATTTAAAAAGTCGTTTAAAATAACTTAAAAATTTTTGATTCCTGCTTGCGAAGCTTCACTAATCAACATGGAGCGTAAATCAAATGTAAAGGGAAAGTGAATCGAATGTAATGAGAAAATGACAAAAGCGGAAATAAAAATTTTAAGATAAGGTAAATTGTAACATCGTAAAGCGTAAATTGAAACATCGGAATGTAGAGATTAAGACAATATTGTACTTATCAAAACAATATAGCGTATTAACGATATTAAAAGTTATAAAAAATGACGTCTATGTTTTATTTTCTACATAGTACGGAATATTACGGTAATATCACAGAAATATTGTTCTCCCATTACAATATTACAGTGAAATATAGTATAAATATTGCAGAAATATTACAAAAATATTACTGCAATATTAAAATGTCCGCCGAAATGGATCACAGTAATATAATGGTGATATATCACGAATGTATTATTGTAATATTTACGTAATATTTTTTTTAAATATTATTTTTTTATTTTTTATTTTTTTATATTTTTTTATATATTTATAATTTTTAAAAAATATTTATAAATTATAAAATAATACATATTTATAAAATAATAAAGTAATGTAATGACGTTTTAATGTTAATGATTACGTTTACACATTATTCTTAGTTGGATTTAGTAATATCAGTTGTTAGCTTAGTCAATCACAGCCATTTTATTTTTTTGGTAATTGTTCAGTATAAGGGCAGCCTCATCGATTTGGCTGTAACTTCACTATTTTGTATATTTCGGTGCGTAGAACACGAATCTGCAAGTAAAAATTGTCGGTCTCAACTAGGAAAAAAGTTATTAAGCACTAATTATTAAGCAAAGTTGATAGTTGCGTGGTTAGGATTTCTGTCATATCGACATGATGTAGACGCATCTGACCATGCGCAGGGACATGAAAGTGCATGAAATTACAGCAATAGAGAGGGGGAGAGAGAGAGAGAGAGAGAGAAAGAGAGTGCGTGTAATACAATTGTAACCTCTGTTAGTTTAGTATATACCGATAAATTGTATTTTATTAAAGCAGAGAATAAGTCGTATATGGAAAAATTTCCGTATACGACTTATTTTCTGCTTTAACATAATTCAATTTTATCAATTAATGCAAGGAATTCGTGTAATTTCATAGTTTAATACAAATTACGAGGATAACTTGTATTATCAAGTAAGATCTATTATTTGAAGTAAGGTGCAAATAAAAGACTTATTGAAAATTGTCGCAAGAATACTGTACATGCGCATTAAGAGGATGCTAAACTGCTCGTCAAACTTGATCGAGGTCGATAATGTAGAGTCATTTAGGCACGTCATTAACAAAATTTTGTATGTATTTCTTTTATAGATTTAGAAATCCTTTTCCAGAATTAAAGTTTATGTATTCCGCACACTGTATCGTCTATACTTTAATTGTGGAAAAGGATTTTATAACAAATTGTACAATTTTGTCGATAAAACAGATAGGATCCCCTTAAACACAAAAAACTTTTTTTCCAAGGTTCCTAGGCTTATTCTAAAAGCACAGTATTGTTTTTTGCTAAAATGCCAAGTGCGCCTCATGCTTATTTTATACGTACAAAGTCCAAAACTTTTATACGCAGCAAATGTTTTCACGAGTCGACTACAGAAGTCGATAACAAAACTATAATTTTCTAATTTTCTTTCGTTTTTCGTATGAAATTGATCGCAGCGCACCGCGTTACTATCTGTACTTTAATTTTGGAGAAGGATTTTTAATTCCATGCAATCAATAAAAAGATTTTGGTGTGCAAAAAATTAGTGATAAAACAAAGCAGTTTAGTATCCCCTTAATAGACAATATTATAAATTATTATTTTTTTATCATTTTCTGACTTACCGACATAAAAGCACGAAATAGGTCAATTGCAAACAGTATTTATATACATAGAATATTTATAAACAAAATTGTATTTTGTTAAAGCAGAGAATAAGTCGTATATGGAAACTTTTCCATATATGACTTATTTTCTGCTTTAACAAAATACAATTTATCGCTGTACTAAACTATTAACAGAGGTTACAGAGTTGTATTACACTCACTCACTCACTCTCTCTCTCTCTCTCTCTCTCTCTCTCTCTCTCTCTCTCTCTCTCTCTCTCTCTCTCTCTGTCTCTCTCTATTGCTGTAATTTTATGCACTTTTATGCTCTTGCGCGCGGTCAGATGCGTCTACATCATGTCGATATGACAGAAATTCTAACCACGAAACTATCAACTTTAGTGCTTAATAACTTTTTTCCTAGTTGAGACCGACAATTTTTACTTGCAGATTCGTGTTCTACGCACCGAAATATACAAAATAGTGAAGTTACAGCCAATCTATGAGGTCGCCCTTATACTAAACAATTACCATTTTTTTGAAAAATGTAATTTGAAATCTAAGCACTATCAATGTTGTTAAACCTGATTAAAGGTCGGTATTCATAGTCGGATCTTATATTTAAGATCATCTTAAATACTGTCTTAAGATGTCATTAGCCAATCACAGAGCCGTATTAGCATCTTAAGACATTGTTTGAAATGATCTTTAAATAAGATTTGACTATAAATACCACCCAAAGGTAACGTGTAAACGTACTCATTAATGACATTTTAACATTAGGTTGAGTTCAAAAATAGCTGGAGTAAGCTTTAAGCCGTAAGAAATTAATCAATCACAATCAATTATTTTTCTCATTTTTGTCTGTGATTTATCAATTTCTTACGGCTTAAAGCATACTAACACTTATTACAAACCCTCACTTAATTTAATGTGAGTGATATCAATTCTAACGTATTGCTATTTAAAATGTAATATCGCTACAATATAACCTAATATTGTAATGTTATTTATAAAATTATAAATAATGTAATATGGCATTAATATTTCTGTAATATTTTGCTGTAATATGTAATATTGTTGATATATTGCAATTTTGCTGCGATATTACTGTAATATTTCATGCTATGTGGGTTTTTACAAAAAGAGCAAAAACATTTTTTCATAAGTTATTCCACATATATGCTACTTCTATGTAAAAATTAGTAAAAAGCTGTAAAGCTTTTATTTATTTATAAAAACATAAGTTAACTATACATGTTTCATCCTTCTGACAACATCTATTGAAATGATCTATAACAAATATGTATGCATAAACATGAAGTATTCATAGATCATCACGAAGTGTTAGGTTGCATACGATCTTCGTAATCAAGCAACGTCGACGGTGGCTGACAGTTAGATGGGTGTCCATTTTTTCGGGCGCAGAAATTAAACATGTTCTAACAGGTACAATTGTGGCTTGGCTGAAACATGTATAGTCTTCTCCTCCTTACAAAATTATCGTAGAAATTAAGCGATGCCAGATTAGTAAAGTTACGTTGAATTTATCAAAATTATTTAATTATGTAGCCATTTTTTTGCTTTTATTGTAATAAAAATTTAATAATAAATTCAATATAAACCTGATAAGAATATTCGGATAAATCGAAATGAGAACCCCTACGTGCGTCTCGCGTGGCACGGTATAAAATTAGCAAAACACCACAGTAAGAAATTATTACAGAATTATTCGAAATAAATGTGTTTAATAAACAGTTTTTTTAAACGTTAAAACAGATATTTATCAAATGTTAAAAAATTTTTTTTTTAATTTTAAAGCAAATGTGTATTAAATATTAAAAAAATATTTGTCTAAAGGTTGAAAAAAAACTTTTTAATGGTAAAAGGGAACTTATTTTATTATTTTTAGCGTTTTTAAATTTTTATTTTTAGTGTTTTTTCAAACGTTTTTTTAAATATTATCGAAAATGTTTCAAAAATATTATTTTGCTGGTTAGGTAGCTGCTTCGTGATATATTTACTTATATGATTTTATACATTTTTTAAAGATCACAATGCGCCAAATTTTTCGATTTTTTAAATATAAATAAATTGATAATCAATTCATTAAGGGAATGCTGGAGTTGTCTGTTTGACCAACAAAAAGACAGTAATTTTTGTTTCGTAATATCTTTTTATTTCTTTGATAGATTTGGAAATCCTTCCCCAGGTAGCAAGCCTACGTCATTTTGACGTCCCAAAATGGTCATATCTGGTCATATGTCGTCAAAATGACCATTTTTTTACATGACCTAAAATTGACGTCATGATGTGACGTCATTTCGTAGTCATATTTCAGTCATGATCTGACAATTATTTTCCCAGACAGCACGCATCCAAAATCGGGACATAAAGACGTCATTAAGACGTATTTTAGACACGGTCTAAAGCAGTGTCTACAATGAGATTTAAGGCGTAAGGCATTAGTATATTATATAAGCATATTATATTTAATTTTAAGAGAACTTTTTTAAGAAAACATTTAGATATCTTGGAAATGATGTCAAAATGGTAACATTTATCAGAGACGTCTACTAAGAGCGGTCTTTAAGATATCTCATTAAAGAATTTCATTTAAGTTTCTTGAAAATGTTATCCTTTATTATTAAGGTTATGGAAAAAGATAAATTTAACAATGAAATTAATAAGTAAATAAATTAATGCTATTTATTTTTAATATGTTTTGCAAAATTTAATTGCTTTTATAAAAAATAATATAATTGCGTCAGTTTATAACATATAGGTATATGTAGACAATAACAAGTACCCATATCGATGAGTCAAATTGGCGTAGCAGCTAGAGTACAAGGTTCGTAATCCTAAGGTCCCGGGTTCAAACCTATCAGCGGCAAGTAAGAATAAAATAAAATAATATAATTTAAATTTAATTAATTAATAAAAATTTGTTCTAAATTTAGTATGTGCTGTTGATAAAAATAATTTAAAAAAAATGTAATTTTTATTTTATTTTATTTTTCTTTAGTTGCAGTTTAAAGGTATCCGATTTAAGAAATCTTTTAGATATCAGTTTCATGATATCTTTCTGTTCTCAAAAAACGACGTATTGGTTAACATTTTGACATTATATGTTATCTTTTAAAAGTCTCTTTATGTTATTATTTTCAAAAACAGAATATCTTTTAGAGATCTTTTTGACAACATATTGTTCACGTCATTCCATGACGTCAAAATAGGGTACATTTCATGACGTCAGGAATTTGTGACATTCGACCCTCATTTTAACGTCATAAGGGCGTCATTCCGTGACGTCAAGAATAGTCAGTAAATGACCATTTTAGGACGTCAAAATGACGTGAGCTTGCTACCTGGGTCTCCAGAATAAAAGAATACGCATTGCTACCAGTCTGTGGAGTGGAGTTTCTATCAAAAACGGAAAAAAATTGTTAATTTGTTGTCACATCATAACAATGTTTACTTAATATAAAAGATCTACAGTTTGTACTTACGAAATTCGTATTCACAGACTAGTAGAGTCACAGACGAGAACAAATGTCGAGTTTCGAAAATTAGATTTTAGGACTTAATTGAGACGAAATTGCGAAACGAAGATTTAGGTTATATACGCGTAAAAAGTCGATAAGTAGAACAATAAAAAAAAAAATTTTTTCGTTCTCGATGTAAAGTCCAATTCACAGATGGATATTAATATGTGTACTTTAACAACAATACAAACAAATATAAAGGGTTCGTTAATGCTAAGCAAAAATAGTATGATAAACAGGTCAATATATTGAGCCAAGACAAATTTTCTTAATACATTATAATTTATTAATTAAATATTATATAATTATAAATGCGACTAATAACCAGCTGTGTTAAAAAATGTTAAATTTTCGAAACGTTTCGAAATTTAACATTTTTTAACACAGCTGGTTATTAGTCGTGTTTATAATTACATAATGTTTAATTAATAAATTATAATGTATTAAGAAAATTTGTCTTGGCTCAATATATTGACCTGTTTATCGTATTATTTTTGTGTACTTTATTTCTGGAAAAGAATTTCCAAATCTATAAAAAGAATGTATATATGAAATCTCATTAATGAAGTGCATGAATGACTCTACATTATCGACCCCGATCAAGTTTGAGAAGCAATCCAGCATCCCCTTAAAAATCTCTTTAAAGAATCTAATAAACACCTAATAAGCATCTCTTATTATCATATAAGATTTTGTCTTTTTATTTAGTGTTCAACTTTTGGTTAGTATTTCTTCTCTTTCTCCAGTTAATTGGAGGGGTTTTTTAATAGGTAAAAGTTAAGATAACGTCTAATAAACAAACATAGTTTTATATTTAATAAACAGTTTTATGTGTAATTTTTTTCCATAATATGTTAATAGATGCTTATTTAAATATATTGATTTTTTATTTCTCATTTTATCCATCCCAAAGCTTAGGTGGACTATATTGAGTATAGTATGAGTGTAGGTATAAGTACAGATACTTAATTATGTCTTAAACATCCATTTGGAGTACAGTTTAGTGAACTTTAAAAGATATATAAAATCACACAAGTATTGAAGATCCAGCTGTAAGAAAATAAGGTATATTCTCTATTAGTTGTGTTGTCATATGTCAGTTTATATTCTTTTATCGTCTGTGTTCCGATAATTTTATGCAGCTTAATTTCATAACATGATAAAATTATTTCTAAAGAAGACTTAAATGTCGCGTCTTCCTTCAATTCACGTTATGTGAATTCTAATATAGAATTTCTAGAATTTTTTCACAGGTTTCCTACAGTTTTTGAAAAAAAAATCTGAAAAGAATTTTTTAATAGTTTTTAGAACTTTTTATGTAAAATGTGAAAAATTCTGAAAAATTATATAAAAAATTCTGAGAAAATTTTTCATCGAGGCGAGAGAACAATAACAAGATATTTACTTGGAAGTCGGGCGATTGAGGGATCAAGGCACCCTCTCGATACCACTGAATCGTTGGTTTAGGCTTTGCTGGAGTCACTTGAGTCTTAAATTGAGCTGGTTGTCCTTCTACTACTATTTGATCCTTTAAAGGTGTTAACTTTGGCAAGATATCAGTTGTGTCAGGCGCTAAGTCAGAATGAAGAAAAGTGATGCATTAACTTTTTTATATGGTATGTTGGAAAAAGTAATTTAAAAATTAAAATTATATATGAAATCTCTTTTGTCCTACCAAGAACTCTGAGTTTGGCAGACGTCGTGATCTCACCAGCAGGGTTTTTAGCAATGCATTTATAAACACCTTCGTCTTCGGGAAAGGCTTCAGAAATCCTCAGAGTACAAAAATCGCCTTCTTTTTGCATTTGAAAGTACTTTGATGGTTTAATTATCTATGCAAACGAGATAAAAATTTATAAATAAAATTATTAGAAACATTTATTAGCGTCAAAGTGAGCGTCAAAATTATTATTGTAAAAGCTGAATACCTTATCAGCTTTCTTCCATTGTATAGTAGGAGTAGGTTTTCCTATGATCCTGCAAGCAAAAGCGACGGAAGTTCCTTCCTTAATAATTTGATCCTTTAATGGTTCTAAAATGGTTGGAGCTTTTTCTATTGTTGGCGTTGTAGGTTTTGTAACCTTTGTTGGAGGTCCGTGCACAGTGCATTCTGCTTCGCAACGCGCCTCTCCGGCACTGTTAATAGCAACACATTCGTATTTGCTAGTGTCTTCCGGTACTGTCTCCAGAATTAAAAGTGTATAAATGTTATCTTCTTCCAAAGTTTTATAACGAATATCTGCCGTTATCTTTTTACCGTTCTACAATAAAAATATATTTAAATTTCTTATGTGCATAAAAAATCAAATTGATAAACTAGTATTTTATATGTTTTACCTTGAGCCAATAAACATCTAGAGGTTTAGTGCCGGTAATTTTTGCATCAAATCTAGCGAGTTGTCCAGCAGCAATAGAAGTAGATTGGATTGTGGATAAGAAGCTGGGTGGTACCGCACCACCTCGACCAGGTTGCCTTCTACGTTCCTCCACGACTAAATTGGCACTACATTTAGCTTTTCCTCCTCTATTCTCAGCAATAACAGAAAAGACACCGGAATCTTCCATAAAAACTTGTCTAATAATTAATACCGATTTGGTGCTGAACGTATAAATTTGAAGATCGGCTGAATTTTGTATAGGAAAATCTTCGCGATACCATTTGATAGTCGGAAGCGGATCGCCATCGAATTCAACCTCAAATTTAGCCTGTTCTTGTTCAAATGCTCTACAAGGTTGAATCTTCTTCGTGAAAATTGGCGGTTTGGAAGGTTTAATTTGACCTTGCACCATGCGTTCTTGCGTCTTTGCTTTGTGTTCAACTTCTGTAGTCTCTGTTGCTGTAATTTTTCTTGTTATTTCTACGTCATCTTTGACTTCCTTTTGTGTCTGTTTTTGTTTTGCAATATGAACTTCGCGACCATGAATTGTGGATTCAGATGGTTCAGGAGGATATTTTCCAGTGGCTTTAACGCGTTCTGTGTCAATATCTACTTCGGTAACAAACGGTTTTTTTACGTATTTTGGAGGTGATTGTGTTGGTTCTGGCTGAGGTTGCTCCTCCCTAACAAGAAATTAGTGAAAATAATACAATAAACAGGTCAATATATTGAGCCAAGACAAAATTTCCCTAATACGTTATAATTTATTAAATAAACATTATATAATTATAAACGCGACTAATAACACTGTGTTGAGAAATGTTCAATTTTAAAGAAATTAGTGATTACAATTATTTATCAAGTATTTAAATATACATTGACAATGTTATCAATTATTTGCTATAATACTTACAAACTTTCTTCATACTTTTGTGCCATTCCTTTTGCTAAGGAATGTGCAACAATTTTATCACCGGGAATAGCGAACTGATGCGAAACTTCTCTCAATCTGGTCTCTTTGAGCATTTGGTCCTCTTCTAGATTCATCAACTTGTTGTAATAATCTTCATTTTTCTTACTCTTGACGGATTTTTGCCATTCAGTTTCAGGTTCTTTGATAACTTTAGAGCCAAGATGCTCCGTGGCAATTTCGATTCCTTGGGAAACACTTTGATGACGTTCATCAAATATACGCTCCAATTCTGTGTTTTGACGCTCGGTCTGGTATTGTGTTAACCCATAATCGTACCAAGCTAAAGAAATAATATATAATATCTATGTGTTCTCATACAGCTTGTATTTCACAAAAAGTAACGCATACGGACATATCGTTTGGTTTATTCTCGATAGCGAATACAACATTCTTCAGTGAGGTATTTTTACGACTACTAATGTTTATATATATATTTTTTATATGTTTTTTCTTGAAAATATAATGAATTGTTTACATTATAATTTATTATAAGATTGAATTCAAATACCTCGTTGAAGCAACGTTGTGCTTCCCTTAATCAAGAAATAAGAACATCTAAGTAAAAATCACAATATTTAAGACACAGTACGTGAACGATGACGCAACAAATATCGACGACACCTAGATAATTGGTAATAGTCTAGGAAAATTAGCTTCGAAAAGAGCCGTTTTGGGAAAAAAAATTTATAACTCAAGTTTGACTGTGCGTAAAGCACAATTAATATGTGTAGATTAAGATAGGTTCATTTGCCACTCGCAAAAAGCTGGGGTTTACTGCAAAATTACGGGTTAAAGTGAGAAAAAAGCAGTTTTTTGCTTGCGCCTCGTAAACTAAAAACGGAATCGAAAAAAGTTTTAAATAAAAGTTATACGTATTAAGTAGACCTACAATAATAAATTTGGTTTATTAAAATCGGTTATTAGTTTGGTAAAGTAGAAAAAACCATGAAAAATGGCCGTTTCTTAAATTGTTTATACATTTTTAAAAATTAACTCAAGCATTTGAAATTATAGAAAAATATAGCTTTTATATAAAAGAGTGTACCAAATTTTATCAAAAAATATTAATAACTTTTCGTATTATATCAATTGTTTATCCGAAAAACGCTTCACTAAAATTTAATTTTTACATTTTTGAGACCATGCACAAACCCGAATTAAAGCTTTTTCTCTTCTTAAAAAGTTGCGGTGTATGAAACTAATATATCGGTATTACAAAATGTGCAATGCAATTAAGTGCCTCCAATAAACGTGTAAAAACAAACCTAATTAATAATTAAATAACTTTTAATGTATTTACACTATTAAAATGGGATAAGATGTATTTGAAAAAAGCAATTTTTCTTAAAATTTTTTTAAAAAAGTACATTATCCTAAGTTGCTTAGAAACCGAGATAATATTTTTTTTTAATTATTGTTGCTACAGTTACGAATATTAAGAGCTAAAATTTTGACAACGTCTTATTAAAAAGTTAAAGTAGTCTTTTCCAAAAGTTTGAAGCGATTCATGAAGATCGACCATTGTAAACGTGTTAACAAAGGCAGTATCAACCCAAGAGCAGTGGCCGACAACGTCGCGCGCGTGCGCGTCGTCTGCTAACGCGCGGCCAGGCGCGTGCGTACAAAATTGATCTGGCGCGTTCAAATTACTTCAATCGTCATTATCTTGGGAACTAAGCATTCTAGAAAGACGAAAGTAATTAGCTAAACTATTTCCTTATATTTCTTCAAATAAACGTACTAATTCATATTTCTCTTTTTTTAATTATTTATTTAACGCGCTAAATATGTATAAATAATTTATTTATCTATGTGGCGTGTGCATATGCTGTATGTTAATATAATTTAATTTTTTTATTACTTGCATTACAAGAAATGTGTACGTTTTATTTTTTTTTTGCATAATTTAATCAATTTAATGCATAATTAACGAACATTTAAATTTAAAAAAACTTAATGTTTTAGTTACATTACTATTTAGTTATATTACTATTAATTGCACTAAAGTTTTTTTTTAATTTAAATGTTTGTTAATAGCATTAAATTATGCAAAAAAATAAATAAATAAATACACATTTCTTGCAATGCAAGTTCTAAGCAACTTAGGATAATGTACTTTTTTTAAAATTTGAAGAAAAATCACACCTTTCAAATACATTTTAATAGTGTAAATACTTTTTGATAGTGTAACTCCATGAATTTGATAGTGTAAACCCATTTTGATAGTGTAAATACTTTAAAAGTTATTTAATTATTAATTAGGCTTGTTTTTTACACGTTTATTTGAGAAACTTAATTGCATTGCATACATTTTGTAGTACCGGTATATGATACTGCAACTTTTTAAGAAGAAAAGAAACTTTGGTTCGGGTTTGTACATGGTCTCAAAAATGTAAAAATTAAATTTTGGTGAAGCGCTTTTCGAATAAACAATTCATATAACTCGAAAAGTTATTAATATTCTTTGATAAAATTTTCCGCGAAAAAAAATTTTATACAGATTTAATATAGATGTAATATAAATTTTATAAATTTAATATAGATTTAATATAAATTTTATAAGAATTTATAAGATTTTAATAAAAACTTTGTATAACAAATATTTATTTCGTTTAATTCTTATAAAGACATTTAATAAAACTATATAATACTTAATGTAGATCTGTACATAATCAAAATTAAATATTTATAAAGTTTTATTTAAAAACCGAGTTCTCATTAAAATTTTATTAGTGTCTTATTTAATTTTAATAAAATTTATATTAATCTATATTAAATCTATATAAAAATTGTTTTTCTCAGGTTAATACACTTTTTTATCGTAATAAAAGCTATATTTTTCTATAATTTCAAATGGTTGGGTTTTTTAAGAAAGTTTTTTCTTAATTGCTTGAGACTTTTTTAAGAAGGTTATAAACAATTTAACGGCCATTTTTCATGGTTTTTCTATTTTACAACCAAACTAATTGACCGATATTAATGAACCAAACTTATTATTATTATAGGTCTACTTAATACTTACAACTTTTATTTGAAACTTTTTTCTCCCAAAAAGTCTAATTTTCCTAGACTGTAATAGGAGCGGAATATAGGAAAATTAGGAAATTTGAATGATTAACACATATCTAAAAGTGTTTTATTGAAAACTAATATCAAAGTTATTAAAGTTAAACTAAATTATTTGTTTCTTATGAACGTATTCTTCTTCATGTTATGAAAACTTATTTTAATTTAAAGAGAATAACTATAAAGAGAATAATTATATCTCCTTTTTTTTTATTTGATTAAATTATTTTATATAAGAGATATAATTATCAAACTTTGCTTTTTTTAAATAAATTAACCCGATACAAATTTTTTATACAAAAACACATAAACATATAAACATAAAATACGTCCATATTTGTTTATACTAATTTTTTTGTTAAATTTTTGTTTGGTACAAAAAATAATAGTCATACTAAAAAGTTAGTCATACAAAATAATAGTCATACAAAATGTTTAAAAATGTAATTTTCACATTGCTTTTTGATTAAAAAAACTGGATATAAGAAATGAAAGAAAATTGTCCATATATAGTCATATATGTATATTCTATTAACTAAAAATATATATGATTATACATAGGCAATTTTTTCTCATTTCTTCAAACTTAATTTTTTGTAAAAAAAGAAACAATGCGAAAATTATTTTTTTAACTAGTTTTTATCTTTTCTGTATAACTATTATTTATTTTATATAAAAAAATTAAAAAAGAAACTAGTGTAAACACATATAAACATATTATAGGGTGTTCCAGAATAATTAATTTTTATTTTATGGAGTGAAAGAAAGTAAAATGTTAAACTAAAAGTTCTTATACCAAATTTGGTTCTGATTATTATCTAATAAATTATTAATAAATAAAGTTGGTCAGACGGCGCGTGGCTGGAGTATGCAGAAGCGTAACATGCCTTGAGGCTTCACGCGATTATCCTTTATATACATTTCCTTAATTAAAACTTTATTTTAATTTCTTATATTAATAAATAAATAAATAAATTTAAGCAAAAATTTAAGCCAAAATAATCTGAGTTAATTTATTATATGTTTTTATATAAAAAATTTTGTACCGGAATCTACATTTTATCGTACAGTCAGTTGTTATTTTCCGTGCGAGAAATCAAAGGATAGATAACATAGGGAACGCAAATAAAAAAAGAAAACGTAAAAAAATAAAAATATAAGAAAAATTACAACATTAAACACATAAATGGAAATAAGGATCAAATCTTTGTAATTACGCAATATTAAGACATATTAAAATGCTTGATATTCGCACTTTCACGAATAATACCTAATATAATGCTTTAACAGAGAAAGAATAGTACGGTGCCTGTAATAAAGTATGAAAAACAAATATTAAATAAAATCTTAAAGACAGATTAAGAGATAAATATACGTGTAAGATATATTTATGTTATATGAAATAAATTGAGTTTAGATTTAAAAAAAAATTTACAATGATAAGTAATAAATTTATATTTTCTAGCGCTACAATATATGATTTGTATATAGGGCGTACGAAAACATTCGTGTCAATGCTCGTTAAAAAGTAGAAAGGATCGAAATGAACAAAAATGTCCTATTTTGCAATATTCAATAATTATATTGAGTTATTAATTGGATGTAACGAAATAGGACCGCCCAGCAAGACATGCGTTTGTCGTCGCTAAACACGCAAAGAGTTATTTATAAAGCGGCAATGTTTATACATAACTCCCTATATGCTGGTAGCAACTTCGGTTTTTGTTCATCTTGACTTCTTTTACCGCTTTACGAATATTGACGAGCGAATGAATTTGGATACTCTATATATACATATACATATATACCTGCATACATATATATATTATACATATATATATATATACACACAAACACACACATATATATATATATATATATATATATGAGAAAAGATATTAATCCTTTCGACGGCATACGGCGCACATTGTTTTATTCTCAACTGATTTCAATTTTTATAAAAATTGGTATTTAAGGGTTTCTTTGTTTGCTGAATACAAAATTAAAATAAAAAATTAAAAAATCTAAAAAATTTTAAATAACAGCTCCATAGTTGCTGAAGAAGATTCCATGGGGGTCACTGAATGAAATAAAATAAGCCGCTATCTCACTAAATGCAGTATAAATGTAACTTAATATAACAATATTAGATTGGATCTAAATTAAAAAATTTTTACTTTAAATTCGAATCCCTTAAATACCGAGTAAAAATCCCTTAAATACCGAGTAAAAATTCGATCATATTTTTTTTTGCTTACAGGAGCACGAACAGGAAAATTCTGTGCGTAGTCGAAGGGGTTAATAAAATATAAAACAATACTAAGGTTTTTTTATAATTATATTTACAATTATATTTTTCATACCTGAATATGATGTAAAAGATATACGATACCTTTGATCTTTTAAGATGATATCGCTTTAATATTCCTGTCGACATTCCAACCATGAAGAAGAAGGAGAAGCAGAAGAAGCTGTTGCATTTTTGAGGTAATTTTTGTGGTTCTGGAGTGAAAGCCAAACGTGGAAAGCGGGAAGGAGAGGATCAGGATTTTATGTTCGAATGACTAGAGTGTTTTTTGTATTCGAATAGAATGCATGTGTCGATATATGTACTGTGTTTTCGATTCTTTCTAATCTACGTTCGCTTTTCGCGAATCATTATTAGAAGCTAACAATCGTTTTCTTTTATTTTGACGTGTGATATATCTGTATCGTTGTAACCCGATTAAATTGTTATACATATGAATTCTTCGTAATACTTTTTAAAAAAGTTACATAAAGTTATTAGTTAATTGAATTTTCACATTTTCACATTTTACATTTTATTGCAATTTTATTGCAATTTTATTGCTCAATAAAAATAATTTTTTTATTGTGACACTCAATATAAGAAGAATTCATGTATATATGTATGAAAGTTAAGATGAAAACTTACGTCTTGGTGAATTTTTCAATACACCACGATAATCGTCGCTCCGTTGCTTGACTGTTAGAGTCGTTTCCGTACGTGCTTCACCAACAGAGTTTCTTGCAATTATTTCCACCTTACCGTGATCATATTGTCTAGTCTTTGGTATATCTAGATGGTACATGCCGTCATAAGTTAGTTTATAACGAGATCCCTGCGCAAAAAAAGAAATAAATTTAATTACCTGCATTATAAAAGTGCATTATATATTTCTGCGAAAAATGTCGACATTATTTGATGTATTGGAAATGATATTTCTAAACTTACATTGACTATCGTATGTCCATTGATTATCCACATAACACGAGGCCTTGGGTGTCCAGTGACTCGACAACAGAATCTAGACCAATCACCATCTTCGACGGTTATCGGTTCCGGTTTGCTCACGAAAACAGGTGCCGAGCGTACTTTTTCTTCTTCACTTTCCTCTTCGGGTACGCTATAAAATGCGAATAATTTAAATAATACGCTCGTGCGTAGCCATTGCCACTTATAAACAATTCCCCCCACATTTCAAGGCTAATACATCAAATTTTAGTAATCAATAACGCGTTAACTGTTGCGAAAATTGCAAAAGGTAAAGGACTTTTCAGTTTAATGCGCTCTATCTGCTTATAAACGTTGTATAAAGCTTTACATAATACTTAATAATATTTTGTAGACAAATTAGGAAACGATTTTTTCTCTGTTGAAAATTATTTTGTTTGGAAATAACGTCTCAAAATACCCATAAGAAGTAAATGAATGCTGTCCGATGAGAATGAATAAATGGATCTTACATTATAATGTTATAACCACATGTTTTACATGGTCAGGAATTTATCGAATGTAATCCAATTTTTTTCTAAATTGATATAAACTTTTGTGAAACTTTTTTTAAAGTAAATTCTATGTTTTTACTTTCATAGATTTTAATATATGCATTAATATGATTCACATACGTGGAATTACTGATGAAATTTAACGAAAATAAAAATAAGAGATAATAATATGGAATTTATGTGACTAAATTCACAGCAGTCTTTATCTGTAAAAAAAATTTACACGGACATGAAGAAAATTGTTTGGAAATTTTGATTAGATTTCTACATATCGTTATTCCAATATCGTTATTGAGCAAGCTATCTACTCGATTGGTAACGGGGATACTTTTTCCACTTACAAAGGCAGGTCGTAATTAACTCTTTTCCGTTTTGGTGAGCTTTAACATAGTGAATCTACATTGTGCAAAGTTATTTCGTGTTCTAACTTTTCATCCAATGCGCCTTAGAAAGTCTTTTATAACAATCGATAACGTAGTTTATAAGATATGAAGGAAAATCCGTTATCGCGCAGTACCGTATAATGCATTGGAAGTACGCACAACTACCCTGGTGAAAATGTAAAATCGGAGCGTAAATCGAATATAAAGGAAGAGTAATAAAAGCGTTAACAAATCTTCTTCGAAGCGTAAATTGAAACAATGAAATGTAAAAGTAGTGTTAACGCTCTTTTTACATTTCATTGTTTCAATTTACGCTTTGTAGAAGGTTTGTTAACGCTTCTATTACTCTCCCTTTACATTTGACTTACGCTCTTAGTCTCTCTTTACATTCGACTTACGCTCCGATTTTACATTTTCATCAGGGTATTAATAATAGGAGTCCCAGCGGGTTCGAAACTCGTCGACAATTTTAATTTTTAAAAAATTATCTTATATCACTTTATATGTATTTTATATTTATATTGTTATTTGTCGTTCACGCTTTACAGCGCGATGACGAGATTTTCTTCGTAGCTCATAAACTGCATTATCGATTGTTATAAATTTCTTTTTCTAAGGCAAATTGGATGAAAAGCTCAAACACGAAATAATTTTTTTTTATTTCTAATGGAAATTCATCATGTTAAAGCTCATTAAAATCACAGAAGAGTCAAACTGTGACGTTCTCTTGTTTGATGTTATGTGATGTTATGTATCGATTTTAAGTATCAGTTTTCATCAAGTAAGAGAGGGTGGGATTTATCGTGACATGTTGCAAGTAATGACATTAGTAATATCTCCAGTTTTAGTAGTTTCTTAGTTACAAAACTTGACCAGAAAAGAGATAGAAGGTCAACATGTAAAATGCTAGATGACGGTCTGTGTCTTTGTTTACGTCGCGTAGAAATGCTTCAATGCGTGAGCTCTCAAAATACAGGTAAAAATCAATATTTTCTGTCGTAGTCTGTTTGGGTTATAGTTTATCAGAGGATTGCAATGTCCTTCAGCTACTGGTTTAGTGTTACTTTTGTGGTACTTTTGTGCATTTATTTAGCCCAAATTCCTAATTTTATGAGTTTAGGTTAGGAATCTAGAAACTGTTATGTTAAACAATAATCTTGCGAGTTAGTGGTGACAATATTTGTGAGTGGTGAGGTTGTTTGTGACACTTCTAAATCTTTTTAGAATGATATGAATGCAACACAGACTAAAAATACATAACAATTTTGAAGAAATAATTGCAATAATTGAGGCAAAGCCCCCCCCTTACCCCCTTTGCCCCCCTCGCGCGCGCGTGTGTGTGTGTGTGTGTGTGTGCAAAGCATTCTCTGCACCACATGGGTTTTCGATTGTGCGCATTTGGTCTGTGTCCGTTTCACTCAGCCTGCTGTGTCCGTTTATTACTGTGCGCATCTGGGACTCACTCATTACAATTATTTACAAAAGTCTCTGTGGTGAACGGAATTTATTTTTCATTTTTTACGTGTACCATGCATACTGAAGCTCACATACTCACGTGTTGTTACAGGAGACCAAAGAAACAATTAGTATCGTACCAAATAATGGAAAAAAATTAAATTGAATATAACAAAGCACATAATGCGAAAAAGCATTGCACGTCTTTACTGAAAGGCAGTAACTGTCAGACTACTCAAAGCCATAAATACAAATAAGAAGAAAGGGCAGGTTACGTGTAAAGGCAAACATTTATGTATACTTAATGACGCGGTTGTAAATCGGGTTTAAATTTTCCGTATCTTTTTGTAAGTTAAGGGTGTTGTCAACCTTTTTTATTAGAAACATTTCGGCAATTTCTCTTTTGCGAGTGTGTTTCTCGCTATGTAATATGCTCGGTGTTGCCAAATTAAAATCATGATTGTTCGAGATTCTATGTCAGCTGACAACCGATTGGCAACTTTCTTGTTTTTTTTATGTTATTTGAGTGTTCTTTAATACGTTTATTCAAATTACGTTTGGTCTGTCCGATATAAGACGCCGGACAATCTTTGAATCGTCGTTAATTTTGCTTCAATTATTGCAAACCATTACTGGCGACCTTTCAAAGATTTGACATTGTTGAAATAATAATTGTTCGAACTTTTCAGTATTATTATTTGTGTATGTAATTCAATGTCGTTTGTGTATAACGAAAGCAGTCATAATTTCAATGTATATACATAATTATATTACTGATTTTGTTACTAATTGTGTTATAGCCATGGTAAGAACGTATAAATAAAATACAGCAAAGACACAACGGGATATGGCAGACGCAGTCAAGTTACCAAAAATTTTTATTTTTTGTAACAAAAAAATAAATTTTTGATATTTTGCATTATGCGTTTTTTTGCATAAAAACACATCCCCTTTAACTATAGTTAAAGGGGATAAAGTCATTATAATGATTTTATATAGCTTTCTGAATCCTATTTTTTGGTAAATTTTTCCGTGTCACAACACCTCCAACGGGTAGGTTAGCTGTGATATTTGCAAGTGCTTGTACACTACAGTTGCAGATGAATAAAAAAAAAACCTAGAGGTATCTGAAAGACCAACAACTGCTCTTTCGAATGATAATGTTATCTAACCAGTTAGACCAATAATTCAGTAGATATACACAATTTCCAAAAAGTGTCACAATAAATCTCACCTCACCCTCCCTTATATCTTATTATTTAAAGAAACTATTTTTCTTGCACAAGTAAAACACAAAACAGAAAATAATATCGTACATTTGCCATGCTGCTTCCATTTCTCTAATCTTCTCAATGCTTTTCATGCCTTTTGGAAGTTGAGACTCGTAGATAATTCCTGGTTTCCCCGTAGTTTTGATTATAGCTCTGGTTTCATCCATTCCATAAAGATTTGTAGCTCTACATAGATACTCGCCACTATCTTCTGGGTAGACCCAACCAAAGTTCATCGCTACGTAGCCAAAGTCGTAAATAGGGGTAAACCGATTCTTATGTGGTAACGGTTTCCCATTAAAGAACCATTCAACTTTCATATTTGGATCACCCACCGGTGCCAATTGACATTCGAACTTAGTACTATTCATTTCAATAAGATTAGTCTGATCTTGAATTTGTGTGACGAAACGAGGCGGTTGCTTCTTATCCGCATCATATAAATCGTCTTCGGTTAAATGAATTTCCGAAGTATATTTTTTAATTGTTGCTTCCATCTGCATCAACGCTTCAGATTTTTTCATACCTTTTGGTACTTGATTTTGTAAAATTATGCTCGGTAATTCTGTGAAAAAGATATATATTTGATAAGTTCGCTTTGACAGTTAATTTGGTTTAAAAAGTAAAAGTTAATAAAAATTTCATAACATACTTTTGCAAGATACAGCAGCTCGAGTAGTATCTTCTCCAAGATCGTTGATCGCTTTGCAAACGTATTCACCAGAATCTTCGGGATAGACATACAATATATCCATCGACACAAATCCCATATCATATACCGTTCGATATCTGTGTCCAGCAGGTATCAGTTTATCATTTCTGTACCATTCGATGCGTAGATTTGGATCTTCTTTGGGTTCTACACGGCATTCGAATCTAATTGATTCACCTTCATCGATGGTTACCGATTGAATTTGCGTGATAAAATGAGGCGGTTCTCGCGGTATTTCTTCCACAGGAGCTTGAGAAATCGGTCCTCGTTCTAGTTCTTTTAATTTTTCGCCGCTCATTCCCATTGGTAATTGAGAATCAAAGTCTATCGTTTTTTTAGCTGTGAAAGAGAGTAAGGAAAAGAAATAGAAAATAAAAAATAATTTTTGTGTTGTACATAATAGTTAAAATAAAAAAGTGTCTATTTTTTTATCGAAAATATTAAATCGCATAACTTACATTTGCAAGTAATGGTAGCCTTAGTAGTAGCAGTGCCCCACTTGTTGGTAGCTCTGCAAACATATTCGCCGCTGTCTCGTGCATACGTGTACGACATATCCAATGATATGAATCCAAAATCATTAATTTGGTGAACTCGAGAACCTGTTGCGAAAGGTCGTCCATTGTGGAACCAATCGATACGCATAGTAGAATCACCTACAGGTTCGACTCTACAATCAAAATGACTTGGTCCACCTTCTTCAACTTCAATATTTTTAAGTTCAACAATGAATCTTGGTGGATTTGGTGCTTCTTCCTCTGCTAATATTTCGTCTTTTTTATATAAAGACTCTTCCAATTTCTGAATGCTTTCCGTACCAGTTTTAAAATTACTTGGTAATTGAGGTTCTAGAATGATACCTTGACGTCCGCGAATTTGAAGCTTACACGATACTGTGGCTTCGCCATGACGATTAGTGGCTTTACAGGTATATAAACCAGAATCGCGTTGATAACAATTTGCAACTTCTAGAATGACAAAACCAAAGTCATGAATTGTTTTGACTCTACTACCGGCAAGAAGAGGCTTGCCGTTATGAAACCATTCGACTCTCATACTGGAATCGTTAATTGGTTGTAGCCGACATTCAAAGTGAGCAAGAGAATTTTCAGTCAAAGTTAAGTCAGAAGGAGTTGTGATAAATTCTGGTGGTCTACCAGTATCATCTTCAGGACTAATCTGACCCGGAACAGCTCCAAGACCTTCTAATTCGGCAATTTTATCAATTGTACTCTCCATACCTTTGGGTAACTGAGATTCTAAAATAATACTACGTTTGCCTGTACATATCATCGTACACGTTGTCACTGCTTCACCGTAATCATTTGTTGCTCTACAACTATATTCGCCGGAGTCTTCGGGATAGATAGGAGAGATTTCCAAAATGACGAAACCAAAATCACAAAAAGTGCGAAAGCGAGATCCTGTTCGCAATGGTTTACCATTCCAAAACCATTCGACCTATATCAAAGAGAACAATATAATATTTAATAAAATCTGTATATTTATATGGATCTAACACACAAAAGGTTTAAAGAAATTTAATTTACCTTTAATTTTGGATCGTCCGTAGGAATTACTCGTGCCTCAAAATGCGCACTTTCGCCTTCACGTAGATCATCAATGTTACTCAAAGGTACAGTAAACATAGGAGCCTTGCCACGTTCTTCTACAACCTTTTCGTCCTTTGTACGTATCATCGAATCTTCAAGATTTTGGATTTTTTCAAGGCCACCTTCCATGCCCTTCGGAAGTTGCGATTCCAAAATGAGATTAGCTTTGGAGAAACATTTGAGCGTTGCTCTTGTAGAATCTTCGCCATACTTGTTAACGGCCCTACATTCGTAAACTCCGGAATTTTCTTCATAACAATACAGTATGTCTAGAATAACAATACCAAAATCATGGAAGGTACGATATCGATGGCCATGAGGAAGCTTCTTGCCATTGTAATACCACTCAACTTTCAAATCTGGATCATTCACCGGAGTTAATCTGGCCTCAAAGTGGGCCGACTGCCCTTCTACTAGTTTTGTAATATCAACGATCTGCGTAATAAATTTTGGTGCCTCAGCGACAGGAGTCGTAGGCATAAGTGCTTGTTCTCCGGTATAACTTTCGAGCTCTCGGATTCTAGCGAGCGAGTCTGGTTGCAGAGAATCTAAGTAAACTCCACTCTTGCCAAAGCATTTAATCGTGGCTTTTGTATAATCTTCACCATATTTATTGCTAGCTTTGCAAACATATTCTCCACTGTCATGAGACATTACACCGGCAATATCCATAACTACGAACCCAAAGTCAGAAACCATCTTGAAACGTGACGAATGTCGTAGAGGCTTTCCATTGTGAAACCACTCGACTTTCATATTAGGATCACCTACTGGAATTAAAGTACACTCAAAGTGAACGGATTGGCCATCCTTTAAACCTTCCAAAGATTGAATTTGTGTTGTGAATTTAGGCTTTTGTCCTTTGGACTTGTCAATGCATTCTAGTTGCACGCTAATTTCTGCTGTACCCCATTTGTTAGTAGCTCTGCAAGTATAAATACCCGAATCTTCTATTTTAGTGCCAAGAACTTCAAGAACAACCATGCCGAAAGCATAAACAGTTCTTGTGCGATGACTAGCTTCTAAAGATTTGCCATTATAAAACCATTCAACCACCATAGTTTGATCACCAGTAGGAATAAGAGATGCTTCAAAATGAGCGATTTCTCCTTCCGAAAGATTGGTTAGATTTTCAAATTGTGATGTAAACATTGGTGGTTGACCTTCTTCTTCTCTTGGAGAAATTCCTTCTTGTTGTTTCAAAGATTCCTCTAGATCTTGGATTGCTTCGAGACCTTCCTTACCTTTAGGATGCTGTGACTTTTCGATAATATTTTCCTTTATGGAACAATAAACTGTTGTTGAAGTAAAAGCTTCGCCTGCTTTATTATAGGCCTTGCAAGTGTAAATACCAGAGTCACGCTCATAAACGTCCGTTAAGTCCAAAGTGACAAATCCGAAATCACAAGTCATTTTGAAGCGTGAACCATGTTCTAAAGGTTTTCCATTGAAGTACCAATCGATCTTTAAATTGGGATCATCCTTTGGCTCGACTTGACCTTCTAAATGTAACGGTTCAGATTCTCCTAATTTAAATTCAGGCCTAAGAGGTACCGTCCAAATTGGTTTAGGATATTCATGTTCAGGAGCTTCTTCTGGTCTCTTGTATTTCGATAAATAAGCATCTTCAGCTTCCTTAACTTTTTCAAGTCCGACTTCTCCTTGTGGATGTTGCGTTTGAAGATAAATATTTTGTTTACTGGTGCATTTTAAAGTACCAGATGTCTGTGCAGTTCCTTTTGAATTTGTAGCTTTAACGGTAATTACTCCAGAATCTTCTTCATAAGCATGAGTCAAATCCAAAGCTACGTAACCAAAATCATAGGTGCTCTTAAATCTAGCACCGGTCGGCAAAGGTTTATTGTTTAGGAACCATTCAATTTTCATAGTCGGATCTTTTGATGGTTCTACATTGCATTCAAAGTGAGCGTTATCACCTTCAATGCATTCCACATTATTTAAATGAGTAATGAAAACTGGTTCTTCGTAAGTAGGTTCTGGTTGCTCGGTAGAGATTATCTGAGGCTGCTCCAACGTATTGATTTTGGGCAAAGCATCAGGATGTAAGGTATCTCCTAATAACCAGTGACGATCGGCAATTTTTAAAGTACAAGTTGACACTGCTTCTCCCAAAAGATTAGTTGCTTTGCAAGTATAGATTGCGGAATCATCAGGTCTTAGCCCGTTGATAGATAACGTTACTAAACCGAAATCAAAAGTACTACGAAGTCTGGTTCCAGTCTGGAGAGATACACCGTTCTTAAACCATTCTACTCTTAAATTTGGATCTGCTCGTGGCTCCACTTGAGCTTCTACATAGACGCGTTGTCCCTCTATCAATTTGTCGAAACTTTCAAGATGTTTGGTGAAAACTGGCGCCTGTTGCGGTGTTGTATCAACAAACATTTCCGGCACTTTATTCATTTCTGCTTCCTTCAATTGAATCTTCTGCCATGCATCCGTTTGTATGCTGTTAGAATCGATAGCTGAACGTGCTTTAACTTTCAACGAAATTGACGATATCGCTTCTCCTGCTTTGTTAATCGCTTTACAAGTATACACTCCAGAGTCTTCAGGGATAACTTTTAAAATATCTAAGGTTATGTATCCGAAATCGTGACTTACGTGGAAGCGTGAACCTAAATTGGTGCACAAGGATTTTGTTAATATATGAAATATTAATAATATTAATATATAAAATAATAAACTGCTGGACAGAATTAGAGGAACAAAAGTTTGAAATAGCGCTAAGTTCGTAAAAGTTGAGCAAAAAACGTGAATTTCTTATATTATTTATATTTGATGTAACCCAAAGTGTTGACTTGATCCCTGCGAAGTCTCCCCGCTATGGGTCTAGTAGTTTCGAAATTATGCCCTTCGAAGCAACTCTCTGTCAGAAACAAAAGTTACAAGG
Source organism: Monomorium pharaonis (assembly GCF_013373865.1). Classification (NCBI taxonomy): domain Eukaryota; kingdom Metazoa; phylum Arthropoda; class Insecta; order Hymenoptera; family Formicidae; genus Monomorium; species Monomorium pharaonis. The sequence goes on along the minus strand of NC_050472.1, from coordinate 12,286,580 downwards.
TTGCAGTTTGGAAGGTACAGGGCACTCTAATGCAGAAAACAAGTCTCCATTAGAATGTCCCTAGTGTGCCCTGACACCTCTTTTCACCTGATTCGCAACCTCTTTGATTTGACAGCGGAGACAGCGTTTTACGTTGCATCCATCCATCCTTTCTTGTTTTGATTTTTTTTCTGTTAAAGATAAGTTCCATCCATCATTTTTTGTTCTAAGTGTTGGTTTGAAGTGTTGGCAATATTTTGATTAATTTTGTTTACATGCGCAGGTTTTATTTAGAATGTTACCGGCAAAAAAGAGCGGCTTCGGTGGAGGAGAGCGTCAAAATTTCATTTGTTTTCAACTTTTTTATTATCGTTTATTTCCATGTTTTGTTTTTGTTTTTATTTGTTTTCCATTTTTTTGTTTTCTTATTTCTTTGTTTTGCGAGTCATGTTTTGTTTTTTATTTACTTTGTTTTTTGCTCAGACCTATTGCCTTAGAGCAATACATTTGTGTTTACAATTTTTTGTTTTGTTTTAACAATGTTTTGCTGTCCTAAAAACAGTATGAAAAACAATAAAAATAAAAGGGATACGAGAGAATACATGGAAAAGGAATACATTTCCCAGGGAAAACGAACAGGGCAATTTGGAACAAAAAACACAGACTGAGAGTGAGCTGGAAGAGCCATGAAAGCAAAGAAAGCTGCACATGAAGAAAATTTAGAGAGAAAAGGAAACCTGACACAAAAAGAGCATGAAAACAAGATAGCTGGAGAGAGAACAAGAATTTTTTTGGTTTCAAATGCAAGTCGCTTTGAAGCGACCATCTGGCGCAACTGCGACTCATTGTTTTTGTTGTCCGACTAAAGAAGTGGCAGGTAAAGGTTGAAATAGTAGGTTTCATGCGTGGTCAGGAAGAAGTGTCGGAGACTTCTGCGGGTGCGGTTTGGCCCATTTCCTAATTTTCCAGATGCATGGAGACATTTGCGGGAGCTGATTAGTGTTAGGAGTTGCCCAACTCACCCCCGCGAAGTAGTAGGAGTTGTAAAAGGGTGGGACCTTCTACATTTAATGGTATTAAAGCCGAGCGGTGCTACAGAGTTGTCCTCGGATGTCGGATGCGACGCAAAACACTGTCTCCACTTTCAGACCAAAGGAGTTGCGAATCAAGATTGAAAAGGGATGGGGTGTCAGGACGCACCGAGGGCATTCTAAGGGACACTTACAGAATCGGCTTAGCTCATTTCCGAATTTTTCCGGACCGCTTTCCGCATCAAATTGCCATGTACTTTTCAAACTGCAACTTTTGATTTCGGAAGGGGTTGCTTCAAGGAGCGTAACTCAAAACTGCTGGAGAGATCCCACATCGGAGAAACTTCGTAGGGATTAAGTCAATATTTTGAGTTACATCATATAAAAAATTTACATTTTTTGCTCAATTTTTATGAACTTGGTGCTATTTTAAATTTGTGTTTTTTTAATTTTATTCAGTAGTTTAATAGTAATAATAGTAATATTAAGAAATATTATCTTACCCATTTTTAATTCGACTCCGTTCATATACCATTCAAATCTTAAACTCGCATCACCAACAGGAACGACTCTACATTCGTATCTAGCCATTTGTCCTTCCCAAAGTTCAGTTGGTCCAGTTAACAGCTGTGTGAAAATTGGTTTATCGAAAATCTTTTCCGCCTCTTCGGGTCGTTCAGCTTCCTTGGCTTCTAGCTGAGCGATTCTACGTTGTGCTTCTGGATGTTGAGTATCTAACTGTATGCTCGCCTTAGCTGTACATTAACGTGTATACTTTATTAAACAATTGTTTAAACAGATTTAATATATGTACAGCTCGTACGTATTAATGTGCATATCTTATTAAGCATATGTATATTTTTATTAAGTATTGTACTCTTTGAGTTAAAATTAAAGAAAAAAATTATTTACTTTTAATCTTCATTGAAGCTGTGGTAACTGCTTCGCCCAACGGATTAGACGCACGGCACATGTAAACGCCTTCATCTTCATCACGCACATGAGCAATATCCAAGGACACATAACCAAAGTCATGTACTTTTGTAATCCGCGAACCTAAGAAAATTGTAAACAAATTAATTTTATATGAAAATTATATCATGACAGAAAATTATATTATGGATATTATATTAAATTTTAGAATGTTTGTATTTTGACATTATTACTTGTCTCAAGAGGCATTTCGTTTCTAAACCATTCCACTTTAAGCAAGGGATCACCAACGGGTATAAGTCTGCATTCAAAGTGCGCAGTGTGACCCTCGGCAATACTATCAATATTTTGCAATGGTTGAGTGAAGACTGGCCGCTGCCGAGTTTGAGGCTCTGGAATATCTGGTCTCTTCCATGGCTGCTGGGATTCGAGCTCTCGGATTTTGTCCATTCCTTCGGGCCGTTGAGAATCCAAAATAATATTATCTCGTGGAATTACTTTAAGCTCGATAGATGATACGCATTGTCCCAATGCGTTAATTGCTCGTACAGAATATTGTCCTGCATCTTCAGGTACGGCATGAGTAATATCCAAAGCTACGTATCCGAAATCGAAAGTCACGTGGAAACGCGCTGCCGATGGTAATGGTTTACCATTATGGAAGAATTCGATTCTTAGATTTGCATCATGCAAAGGCTCTACTTGACATTCGAAATGAGCTGTTTGTCCCTCATATACTTCGGTTGTACCCTAAAATTTTTTATGTTTATTTCATTTGTTTTATTTGTTAAACTTTACACATTTTTATTCGCTATGTTATTATTACTAATATTACTTACTCTAAGTTCAGTAACAAATCTCGGAGGTGTTACTGGAGGTTCCTCAATTTCTAATCTCGCAGGATGACCTTGGGCCTCTAATTCTCGAATCTTTTCTAGACCATCCGGATGTTGGGTATCCAAAAGAATACTCCGTCGTGCTATAATAAAAAACCATGACTGTGTTGTTTTTTCGGTCTACATTTTTATTATCAACTTATTTTTTTAAAGCCTGTTTCTACCAACGTATATAAATTTTAATCTCGGTTTAACTTATTTATCACATTATTCTAGTTCCAAAAATTGAATAAAGATAAAGAAAAAGTTAAACCGAGATTAAAGTTAAATTTATGTTAGTAGAAACGGGTCCAAATAAAATTAATGAATCCATCTTTAAGATTAATCTTGATCTTAAAAGTTAAAATGACTCGATATAAACTTGAAATAAATTATGTAATATAGATAAGTTTCTGAAGCATAATATTTTCATGATTTGTTTAAGACGAGACGTGTTTGAATTTGCAAAGTTTGCAGATTTTAGTGAGAATCTTGTTTATTAAAGATCTGCTATTATTATTATCTGTTTAATAGACGATTTTTTTAATTAATAAATTTTGTCATTGCTGTTGTATGTACATTTTCAAATTCTTTACGGGTGAAAAATTAGATTTTTTATATCGTGCATCTCTTGTTGATAATTACGCAGAACAGCTGATAAAGGATTGTTTTTATAATACAAATATCCCATATTAATACGCAACATGATTAAAGATGCTTACAGCTGACTTTGATAGTGCAAGTGTTAACGGCTTCTCCAGCCAAGTTGGTTGCTTTACACATGTAAGTACCGGAATCTTCAGGATAAGTATAAAGAATATCAAGAGCCACGTAGCCAAAGTCATGCGTTGTACGGAAGCGATGACCAGTTTTAATTGCAACTCCGTTGACAAACCTATATTAATAAAAATTCAATTGATAGTTTTATTTGGTATTTGTATCAAAGTTATTGTAGTTGTATTGTTTCTATTTTTAGATACTTAAATTTTAAATAAATATTTCTTCTATAAAAGCAGCTATACAATTCCATGTAGCACAGCATATTACAGCAATACACAGCAACGTTGCAACAACATTTGCAACATTCTATAATAATGCTGTAAATTGTTATAATATTCTGTACTATATGGAATGTTTTATCCATTATATTGAGTATTAAGTATACCATTCGATTTTTAAGTTCGGGTCGTTAATTGGTTCCACGCGACATTCCAAATGAGCATGTTCGCCTTCTTTGAGATGATCCAAATTATTCAATAATGTCAAGAATACAGGTTTTTGATGAATAATCTCTTTTTCGGTCTCTTGCTTAACTTCCACAGTTTCCAGTTCTCGAATCTTTTGCAAACGTTGTGCATCCAATGTATCAAGATATAGACCTTGTTTTGCTACGCAAATTAAAATAATTGGTAAGCCACAGGTCTATATTTTTATTCATAGAAAACATTGTAAAATAACAAATTAATTTGTAACATGTAAAATTTCGATCATATTTGTAAATTTTTCAAAATAAACATGTAAAAAATCTATCGTTTTATTTCGTACTCTTTTGTTTGTTTCAAAAGTTTACGATAAAAACATTATTTAACGAATACTCGTTGATCACGTTAAATCTAATGAATAAACATAGTATAAAATATTACTTACAATCCACGCTAATCATGCAAGTAGTAATTGCTTCTCCAATAGCGTTCCTTGCTTTGCACATATAGGTACCTGAATCTTCAGGATAAGCATAAAGAATATCGAGCGCAACGTATCCAAAATCGTAGGTTGTTTTAAATTTATGTCCTTGAGGAATGGGACGTCCATCTCTAAACCATTCGACGATCATCGTCGGATCATTCACGGGAGTCAATGTAGCTTCAAGATGGGCACTTTTGCCTTCTGGGAGATGTTCAATATTCTTCAATGGTCTTCCGAAAGTAGGTTTCTCGGCGATTATCGTATCTTCTTTGATCACTCTTTTATATTTTGAATTATCTTCAAGATATTGTATTTTTTTCAATGCGTTTTCATGTTGTGTATCATGAATAATTGATGCTCGAGCTAGAAAGAGATCTTTACTCAAATTAATGTATAAAGTATAAAAACTATAAAGGAGAAAAAATCAATATGAAAAGAAAAAGAAATAAAATATATTATGTAAATTAAAATTATTTTAAGAAAAAAGTAAATTACACGCGTATACACACTTAATAAAATTGATTAATCTAAGCTATGTAAATATGCTTTTATTACTCACACTTCACGTCAAGATTAATTGAGCTTTTCGCCGATCCCAATTTATTGGTGGCTTGACAAGTGTATGTTCCCGAATCTTCAGCATATACGGACAATACGTCTAACGATGCAAACCCAAAATCACAGATAGTTCTGTATCTGTGACCAATGGATAATGGTTTACCATTGTGAAACCATTCCACCTTCATGTTGGAATCAGGATAAGGTTCTATGCGACACTCATAATGTGCGCTTTGTCCTTCAAATAGATTGGTAGGTCCATTCAATTGAACGGTAAAGGATGGTTTGTCTTTTACCACAATCTCTTCTTCCTCACGACGTTGATATTTTGTAGTATCTTCTAGGGCTTGAAGTTTTGATAAAGCACTCTCATGTTGTGATTCAAACTGCAAAGCTGCCTTGGCTGCATTTTGGAAGAATTTTTAGATCAAAAGAATCAAATCAAAGAAATAAAAAGAAATTATACACAAATTTAATAAATTACAATAAAAGTTTTTAATAGACGAGCAATATGTCAGATAGATATACAATATTTATTTACATATTGTAAATAATAGCAAATAAGTAATAATAATAAAAGTTTAAACTTTTCACATTGTAGAGCAAATTGCAAAGTGGGCCTAAAAAGTTTAAGGCTTTTTCTTTAACCAATTTTTATCATAATTTATATATAGGAGTTTTCAAAATCGTTGAATTTGATGTCAGAATTTAAAAATATTCGACGATTTTAATACAGCGAATAATTTAGCAAAATTTGAAACAAATACGTTAGTTTTATTTGAATTTTATTTATTTCTTCTTTATTTAATAATATAATTATTTTATTATATTATTTACGTTAATTGTAATAACATATTACCATAATTTTAATATTTTATCCAAATGAAAATTTCACAAAATTCTCAATAAATTGATATACATTAAATTTTTTTTTTTGAATCTGTATTATAGTTTTTAATTAATAATTACAAATGTAATATCTGAATTACAACATTTTTAAGTTCACAAAGTAAAGTTTTAAAAAAATTTTAATAAATCTGATTTTTTTGTTAAATATTTTTTGTATAAAATTTATATTTTAAAGTCTCAATATTGAGAATATGTTCAAAATGTTATGATATTAAATTTCTATTTTATTTTATTAAAAAATTTTTTTAATCTGTTGATCGCAAGTTTAGTCAATTTTTTTAAAAATTAAGCATTTCTATTATCTTCGCAATTAATTATTAAAGTTTTTTAATAAAATTTTTATGATTCCGGAATACACCATGTGGAAAAAGTGATTTGATTTTGTTTATTTTTTTATATTTGTTTATTTTTGTCTTTATTATTTATATTTATTATTTTTTATATTTCTTTAAAATTTCATTAATAGTATATTTTTACAGATTTATTTTTTATTTTATTCGTTTTAAATATAAGTCCACTTTTTTTAGAATCAAATTCAAAAGAGTTTTAATTTTAAATCCAATGTATTTGCATTTTCTCAGTATTGAAACAAAACAATTCTCATAATCGATTATAAATACTTGAACATTTTTTTATCTTTGGAGCGATTATTTTGTATTTGAAAATTCTGACTAGAAATTCAAAATCTTTGATTCAAATACTATTTTTTTTTTTAAACAATCTTGATAATATTTATTAAAAATATAATAAATAATTTTATGCGATTGTAGCCGTTATGCACACTCAGAGCCCTTTTTAGGTTTACGTCTATAGCTTTCATGCACACTCAAGAGGTTAACAATAATACATCAAATCAATAAAATTATAAAAATATAATACCGACAGTTGCATAGCAAATCGGTATAGGATATTGAAACATCCTTTTAGTTTGATAATCCAATTATAATAAATATTAATAATGTTAATTAATATCAGAATATATAGTTTATTAAATTAAAAGTAAGTGTTATTAATTATGTTCTTAAAACTAGTCTGTGAATTGTGTAAAATGTACATTTTGTAAATGTAAAATCTGAGTTGCACATTAAATTAACGACATACTTACATTGAACGAACAATGTGGCTGAAGTAACTGCTTCTCCAAGTTCGTTTATAGCACGACACGTATAAGTGCCCGAATCTTCGGGATTAACGTACTTCATATTTAAAGCGACGTATCCAAAATCGTGCATGGTAGTTACACGATTTGCTTTTAAATAATAAAGAGTTTTAAAAAAACTTGATATAATATATTTTGATACATAAATTTGTAGAATATTAAACTTACAGGCTAAAATAGGAACTCCGTTACGCAACCATTCCACTTTGAGTTTGGAATCACCAACTGGGATAACTCGTGCTTCGAAATGCGCTGCTTGATTTTCAGCAACACGAAGATCTTTTATTGGCATTGTAAAGACAGGGGCTTGAGTAATAATTTCTTCGGTTGCAGTTTTACGTTGATAACGAGATGTATCCTCCAGTGAACGAAGACGTTGAAGAGTTTCTTCGCTTTGAGTTTCAGTGTAAATTGACTTTTTAGCTGTTAATATAAAAAAATAGTTAATTAATGCTTTCAAGATTGGAAGAAATTATCGAACAAGTCTAAAATGACTAAAAACTTACAATGAACGACAGCTGTTGCAGAAGTGATGGCTTCACCAATTACATTTTTAGCTCTGCAAGTATATGTTCCGGAATCTTCAGGGTACGCGTACATGATATCAAGAGCAACGAAACCAAAGCTGTTTGTTTCGATAAATCTCGAGCCTGCTTTTACCGGTTTATTATTGTGGAACCATTCTATTTTCATTGTTGCGTCGGACACCGGAATTAATCTACATTCAAAGTGTGCACGTTGACCCTCTTTTATCTCAACGTTGTTTAATGAAGTTGTAAAAATAGGTGCTTGAGTGGTAGTTTCTTCAATAACCTCTTGTCTATTATATTTAGATTTGTCCTCCAGATAGTGAATCTGTTCAAGTCCAAGTTCGTTTTGTGTGTCTGTTAATATTTGTGCACTGGAGCGACATGTTAAAGTACAAAGTACTTCATCACTTCCTACTAGATTAACAGCATGACAAGTGTATGTTCCAGAATCCTCGGCAATTAAATCAATTACATCCAATGCTACGTAACCAAAATCATGAATTGGACGAAAGCGATGTCCTGCAAATTGATTTACACAAGTTTGAATATGATTTGACCGATATAAAATTAAACATTTTAATAAATTTGAAGAACGAAGAATGTAATTAGATTATAATGTCATGTACGTGTGTATGTATATATATATATATATATATATATATATATATATATATATACGCAGATACTGCAGAAAAAATAACAGTAATAAACAAAAATATTTATTAAACATTAAACATAAAACATATATATTAACAGATATAAAACAAATCAAGTATTATCTAGGCAATATAAACAAGTAAACAATTAGGTGTCAGTTATAAATAAAAAACAGACGGCATTTCGATTCTTCTTTAGCATGAAAATTAATATAAATATTGATATTGTGATGTAAATAATATTTTGAAAAAACACATGACTGGTACAACGTCATCAACATGAACTAATATAGTACAACTGTTGCAATGTAGTATTATAAATAAAGTCATAATTGTAAAACGCTTTAAAATGAGATAAATTAAGTCGTAACACAAAAGTTGTAATCAATTTGTCATTTTCTGATGACAAATTAATCAATTCTAATATTGTCAAACGTAAAATTGTTATGAATCTTTTTATTAATATGTATATTCAAATCCCGATGAATTAATCAACTCAGTGTTTGTGTTTATTGGTTTTTTGTTTTTTTATATGTATCATGTCTAATATAAATCTTTTGCTGTAGTTAGTTTCAATATCGAATATTTTTCAATTTTTCCAAACAAAGAAATGGTTCTGTTATGTCATGTGTTTGTTAATAATTGACGAGTTAATAATCGATTCAGTTTCAACTACAGTTTTATATTAAATTTGTTCTTTTTATTCTTGTTTTTAATTAGTTTTTTATTTGGTCTACACACGAAACGTCATAATCCTTACAATTAACTTTATACACGACATTGTCATTATATCTGCTAAATTGTTCATGTCTTGATAAACATGTTGAACTTGTTGAGAGATCTAGCTCTTATTTTGTTAATTAACGCCGCTATTATTTCTTTACCTTAATAATGATAAAATTAACAAATTACCTATTGTTACTGGACGACCGTTTTTAAACCACTCAACTTTCAAATTCGGATCCGTTACCGGTTCTAGTTTGCACTCGAAATGAGCATGTTGTCCTTCTCGAAGATTTTCTTGGTTTTTCGGTTTTGTAATAAATTTCGGTTTTACATTGACAATTTCATCCACTAGTTCATGCCTTTTATATCTTGAAGCATCTTCTAAGTACTGTATTCTTTCTAATCCTTCAGGATGCTGAGATTCTAAAAGTAAATCCTTTTTGGCGTGTACTCTTACAGAGCATGAAGTAACGGCTTCGCCGAGCTGATTTCTAGCTTGACAGGTATATACACCAGAATCTTCAGGATAAACGCCAAGAATATCTAGAGCCACGTAATCAAATTCATAAGATGGTCTGAATCGGTGACCAGTTTTAACAGGTCGACCATTAACAAACCAATCGACTTTCATGGCCGCATCACCAATTGGTTGAAGACGACATTCGAGATGAACGTTTGTAAGTTCTAACGTCTCAATATTATGCAAAGGTCGAGTGAATTGAGGTACTTGCATCACAGTAACTTCCTCTTGTTGAATTTTACGATATCTATACATGAATAAAATAATAAGACAAACAATTATGAAAAGATATAAATTACGAAATGATAAATAAAAGCGAACCTTGAGGAATCTTCCAACATTTGTATCTGTTCGAGCGATTGTTCATTTTGTGTTTCAGTGATAATGTCAGATTTTCCGATGACTCTGACACAAGCAGAAGTATGCGCAGTACCCAGATGATTAGTAGCTCTGACTGTATATTCGCCAGAATCGTAAACGGTAACGTGTACTATATCGAGTGCGACAAATCCAAAATCATAGTAAGTTCTAAATCTCGATCCAACTGTGATCGGGCGTCCATTTTGGAACCATTCAACTCTCATCGTTGGATCGCCCATTGGTTCTAAACGACATTCTAAGTGAATATTTTTGCCCTCACTAACTGGTTTAGGATCACTCAACGGCTGAATAAAAATTGGTTTTGATTTAGAGATTTCTTCAATATGATATTGCGGTTCAACAAATTTGGATCCTTCTAAATGTTGAGTTTTCTCAAAAGTGCTGCGATGCATGCTACTAGTATCTACGTTAGAACGCGCTAAAAAACCAATAAAACTTATTAATTATACCTATTCTTTGCAAATTACTTCAATGCTGTAAATAAAACTATATATCTTACTTTCTACAGTCATGGAGGCGGATAAACGAGCTTCTCCACGAGAGTTTTTAGCAACAACAGTATATGTGCCAGTGTCTTCAGCACGAACCTGAAGAATATCAATGGAAACGTACCCAAAATCGTGATACATCTGGATTCTATTAGCAGCAGTAATGGGTTTGCCATTGTGATACCACTCGATCTTCATATTCAGATCACTTTGAGGTTCGACGCGTGCCTCAAAATGCGCCCGTTGACCTTCTACGATTTTATTAGTACCTTTAAGATTACCCAAAAATCGTGGTGCTTGTATAATCTGCGTTTCTTCCTGAACCTGTCGCGAGTATCTACTTGAATCTTCGAGACATTGAATTTTTTGGAGACCAGTAGGATGTTGGCTATCATAAATAATATCATTCTTGCTAATCACACTCAATTGAGCGGTAGTATGAGCTTCACCAGATCTGTTATAGGCTCGGCAAGTGTACACACCAACATCGTGTATTGTTACATATTTGATGGTTAACGCCACATAACCAAAATTGAAAAAGGTTGTAATTCGAGAACCTAATTTCAAAAATATTCCATGAATATACAAATGTACGATACATGTTTATGTGAAAATAATTATAACTCACTAGCTTCCACAGGTCGCCCATCTTTCAACCATTCAACACGGAGATCGGCATCTCCAATTGGTTCGAGACGCGCTTCAAAATGGGCAAATCCACCTTCTCGTATGCCACTTTGATCCTTAATAGGCGATTTAAATTCCGGCGGACTACTTGGTTCAGGCTGTTCCTGCACATACTTTTGATGCATCGCCTGTTGATACGCTTCCAATTCCTCGGCAGCCTCTATGTATCTCAATTGTTCGGGAATACCCAAGTCTGTTGTTACGCTCGTTCGCGCTGCACAATAATTAAAAGATCAATATTCGAAAACAATAAAATAAAAATTTGAGACTAATTTATTATAAAACTAATATAAAATACCAAAAACGCGAAGAGTCGCAGAACTGATAGCCTCTCCCAAGCGGTTTACAGCTCTAACAGTATAAGAACCTGCATCTTCAGCCCGTAGGTGCATTATATTGAGTGAGACGTATCCGAAGTTGAAGATGTTAGTAATTCTTGAGCCTATATAATTGAATAATTTTAATAGTTTTGTTACATTAATTTTTTTAAATAATCAAAATAACTTTCTTCCAGATACCAGTACTCACTGGCTGTAATTGGTTTTCCATTTTTGTACCATTCCACTTTCATAGTAGGATCGCTAACAGGTGTCAATTGCGCCTCAAAATGGGCGTTACGACCTTCTTGTAGCTCACCAAGATCCTGAAGCAAACGGATAAAAACCGGACGTTGTGAAGAGGTCTCCTCCACGCTCTCCTGTCTTTGATATTTGCTGTAATCTTCGAGCTGTTGAATATATTGGAGGCTGTCGGGGTGTTGAGTTGCTTGTTCAATCGTGGCACGCGCTGAAAAATAACTTGTAATTATGTAAAAAAAGCGCAGATAAAAAGTTTTCTTTGCGAGAAAACTTCATAAGATACTTTTTTTTACTTACGGGTTACACTGAGGGTGGCTCGAGAGTCGGCTATTCCAGTCGAGCTTACAACACGGCACAGGTACTCGCCGCTATCTTGCAGAACAACACTAATCAGATCGAGTGAAATAAAACCAAAGCGAAAAACAGAAGTCGCCCGGGAACCTGTAAAATATGCGCCAATGCAAACTGGTTTACCCAATACCTAACTGACAATAAAAAAAGGAGATTAAAAGTTTTTATTACTCACTTGCGTCGAGTGTTCTACCGTTGACATACCATTCCACCCTCATAGTAGGATCGCCCACCGGTTCGATTCTGGCCTCAAAGTGAATTCGTCCACCTTCGATCTGATGAACATCCTTTAGGGGTATAATAAAACATGGCGGGGAATAAATTTTGTCTTCTTCAGGGGGCGGCAAATAAGGTTTTGCGCGTTCCACATGTCTCAAATAAATCACTTCGGGGCCAGGCGTTGGTCTGCAAATATTTATTATTCAGTTTATCGTATAAACTTTTTATTAGAATAAAAATTAATTTTATGAATAATATATGGAGCGTTTTTTGTAAAATCGGCCCTCCCCCTCTGCACATGTTATTTCTTGAGATAAATAAATGATAAAGTGCTGAAAATTTTCGTTGATCCTTCTACTTTTGAATGCCGTTTGGCAAATTTGGAAATGCAAAATGGCGGATCTAAAATGGCGACCAAAACAAAAAAAGAAGCTATTATTTATAATATAAAATAACATTTGCACATTATTGGACCCTGAAAAGGGCTGATTTAGGTGTCCTGATTTTAGGCAATGTTGTTAACCCTTAAAATACACTCTGGGTTAAAATAACCCCCCAAAAAATTCATAAAATTGAAATTAAAATTAAAATTCATTGATATCTATTTTGAAATAATTGGATTAATCTTAATTTTGAATGTTCAAAAAATATACCTAATTTTTAGTTCAAAGTATATTATTTGTTCGTCGCAGTAACCATTGAAAGTGGCTTTGAGTTATTTTGACCCAGTGTGTTATACCTATGTCTTATACAGGAAGTGTATTTTAAGGGTTAAAAGTAGCATAATTTTTCTAATCTGTAGCCTATAAGATGTGGTATTTCATATTCTATAAAATGAAAAAATATTTTGTTTTTAACAACTCTGATCTGAGGTTACGTAACGTATATATTTATTACTTGTATTAATATGGCCACCATTCTACTTTATTTTCATCATTAGAGTACCTTTTTATAAGTACCTTACCACAATCAATCACAAATCCGTGATTTTTTAAAATCTGTGATACTGGCTGAGCAGTCTCAAATCTTTTATTAAGTTTTCTTCTAATTTTTTCATGGTAATTTTTGTTAAAATAAAAAACATTAATTTTTTTTAAATGATTTTTTGCCCATTTATAAAGAGTTTGTGATGTTACCCTTACGGAAAAAACACTCTAATTTTAAGAGTTTACACTCAAAATTGAGTGTTAATACTCGATTTTGGGAGTTTACTCCCAAATTTAGGTGTATACCCTCAAATCTTAAGTATTTACACTAAAGATTGAGTATTTATACTCGAACATTGAGTGTATACACCCAATGATTGAGTGTTCATATCAAAGTTTGGATTTAAATACTGAATATTTGAATGTATACTCTCAACATTTGGATATGACACTCAATAAATGAGTTTATACTTCCAACATAAAGTGTGAACACTGAAACGTTGGGGATGTACACTCAACATCTATCGGTTGAAGGTATACACTTAATATTGAGTGTGCACTCTCAAACATTGGATTAGAAAATGTTAAATAAAAACAAAAACAAGAAAAGCAAGTTCAACCGAGATTAAAATTAATCTGCATTGGTAGAAATGGACATAAAACGAATATCTAAAATAAACATTCAACTATAGAGTGTTCAGCTGGCTTTGAGTATTAATTTGAGTATTACTTTCAACTTGGATGTTTGCCATCTAATTGAGTGTTAATTTCAGTGTTATTCTTAAATTTAGGATTAACATTGAAATTAACACTCAATTAGATGGCGAACATTTAAGTTGAGAGTAATAACTCTCTTCCAATCAGCAAGCAATATTTTTTTAATGTTTTTCAGATATTTATTTTTAATTATTTTTACATTATTAATGTTTATTGTACAAATAATGTTTATTTAATATTTATTTAATATTTATTTTATATAAATTATTTATTTTAAATAACGATTTAGAAAAAATATTTATAAAATGTTTATTTAACGTTCATTTAATATTTAAAAATAATTAATTTTGTATTTTTTATTAAAAATACTAGTTTAAGAAAATTATTTACGCAATATTTATTTAATGTTTATTTAAGATTTATATTATATTTAAGAAAATATCTGAAATAGAACTTAAAAAAATATTAATTTAATATTAATTTAATATTTATATTTTAATCATTAATTATTTAAAATAATAATTTAGGATAAATATTTATATAATATTTAATTAATATTTATTTAATATATTGACTTTACATTTTAATAAATCGTTTAAAATAATATTTACGTAACATTATTTATTTAATGTTTATGTAATATTTATTTGATCTTTTAAAATAATATTTAAAGTAATACTTAAAAAATATTTCTTTAATATTAATATAATATTTATGTTACAATAATTAATTATTTGAAATAATAATTTAGGACAAATATTTATATAATGTTTAATTTATATTTATTTAATATTAATATAACAATTTAATAAATCGTTTAAAATAATATTTATATAACATTTATTTAATGTTTATGTTTTATATTTACTTTATCTTTAAAGAAATATTTAATTTAAAATAATATTTTATATTTATTTATCCAATATTGATTTAATATTTAAGTTACAATAATTATAATAATTTAGGACAAATATTTATATAATATTTAATTAATGTTTATTTATTATTAATTAATATTTTAATAAATTGTTTAAAATAATATTTACGTAACATTTATTTAATGTTTATGTAATAGTTATTTTGCATTTAAAAAGTTGTTTAGAATAATATTAAAAAAAAAATTTAAATTATAGTTGAGAAGCTTCACTAATTATGTAGCGTAAATCAAGTGTAAAAAGGGAAGTGAATCTATGTAATGAAAGAGTTACAAAGCGTATAAATAAAACCTCTGAGGCACAGATTGAAACATCGGAACATAAAGAAAATGGAGATTAAGACAACATTGCACTTATTGAAACAATATGGCATATTAACAATACTCAAAAATTATAAGAAATAACATTTATTTTTTATTTTTTTACGAACAGAGCAAAAATAAATTTTTTCATATTTTACATACTATTTTGCATATGTGAAAATTAGTAAAAAAATGTAATATTTTATATTTATTTATAAAAATATAAGTTAATCATCCTTCTGACAACATCTATTGAAATAATGTATAACAAATATGTATGCATTAACATAAAGTATTTATGGATCATCATGAAGCATTAGGATGCGTACAATCTTCAAAGTCGAGCAACGTCGGGAGTGGTTGACATTTGGATGGGTGACCGTTTTTTTCAAGCGTAAAAATTAAATATGTTCTAACAGGTACTGTGGCTTGGCTGAAACATATATAGTCTTCTCCCCTTTACAAAATTATCGTAGAAATTTATCAGATTGATGAGGTTACGTTGAATTTATCAAAATTATTTAATAATGCAATCAATTTTTTGCTTTTGTTGTAAATATGTTTAGTAAATATTTAAAAAATCATTTACTTAATGTCAAAAAAACATTTTCTTAAATTTTAAAACAAAGATTTATTAAATGTTAAAAGAATATTGTCCAAACATTTAAGAAAACGTTTTTTTAATAAAAAAAAAGGGAACTTATCTTATTATTTTTAACGTTTTTAGAAATGTTTTTTAAAATGTTTTTTTAAATATTATTGAAAACATTTTTTAAATATTGTTTTGCTGATTGGGCTAATTAAAAGTAAATTAAAGAGCGAACACTCAAGTTGAGTGTTTACACTGAATTGAGTGTTTACCCCTTGTCCCAAATTATACTCAAATTGAGTATTTTTTAAAGTATTATTTTTAGTGTTTTTTCCGTAAGGGTAATATTGCGTCCTGTGGCTTAGCAGTGAAACTCACTCTATATGCCTCTCTTTTAAATGTTTCACCAATACCATTGTAAGCACTTTTGCCGTGAGCGGTTGCAGTATAATGTCATTCAGCTTCAATATTAAAATCCTCTTTGTGATGAATTAAATTAGCAATCTGAAACCTATTTTTAAAGTGCTGTTTAGCTCCGTCTGTTACATATATTATTTTCTTCAGATTTTTCATGTTCTTCAAGCTCTGCAATCAGCATAGTTTGTATATACTATAAACGGCAGCAGTATCATGTTTCAGTCTTTCTGTCAAAAAAACATAACTTTTGTGCATTAATTTGCCATGTTCTTTAAAATAAGAAATTACGAAAAATACATTGGTCGTTATTAAAATGAAAAGCTTGTAAAGCTTCTTGAACAACATAAGAATAGTTTTCAGAAAAATCAAACATAACTATTACTTTATCTTCACAAAGATTTTGCTTTTTTTCTGTTATAAACAGTGATTGTTGTTTAGCAATAAATGAATGAAGTTTGAGAATCTATAGTTTATTACCAAGTTCCGTTATAAAATCATCTACTTTTACTATTTGTGTTAGGAGTGTTGATTGATCGGTTCCTGTCCATATCGAGAACTGCACATGTGAAGTCAAAAATTCATCCAATAATTTACGTAAATTTTGTAAAATTTCTTCAGTACCTGGGCACTTGTCATAATTATTAAAACAGCAATCAGATCTAGGATATTTACAAACAATTTCGTTTAAACAGTCTTTGTAATCAGCAAGTGGTATATTTGTATTTTCTGTTTTTTAATATTGATTGAATCTAACATTAACTTGACATTTTGGTGGATAGTGCGTACATATAGAGTGTGTACCAGAAGCTCCAGGTAGTATACAATATTTTGGTCGAAGCTTAGCAAAGACATTAAAACTTATATTATAATTTAGATAACTTTCCTTAAATAAGAAATAAAGTTCCCTTAGATTCAATAGTAATAAACGTTTTTGAACTGGAGTTTTCGTTTATCATTAATAGTTACAGAAATGACGTCTTTTCTTCCGGGCATTATTCTGCTGTTTTCGTCATTATTGTAAAAATCTATCACTTGATCAACAGTTTCTTGTGGCAATCGGTTTCTTTTTTTTTTTAAATAGTATCAGCTAACACGCCATATTCAAATTTCAGTTTCTTAGCTTTAATCGCCAAATATTGTGTCGCACCAAAATCTTTCGTTATTTTTTTAACATTCCAACACGAGGGAGCTATAGTTAAAATTTTGAGCCGCAAAGAATCGATGTATTTTAAGGTTGAAAATTTTTGTTTAAGTCCGTCAAGCATTTCTTCTAATTCAATTTCTCTGGATGAACGGTTTTTATCTTCAGTTTTGCAAAAGGTATCATCACTATCTACATCTATTTCTAATGAATTTTGAGAATATTCAATATATTAAATAGAATCATTTGAAATAAAATGATACTTTTTGTTGCCAGTGGTGTAAAAAATAAATTGGTAAATTTATTCAATCGACTGTCTGGCAATCCGTTTATTAATAACACAACGTTTCAACCATTGATTTTGGTCCTCTTCAGGTGTACATAAGATGTTAATTACGACATAACAGTTTATAAAATTTCAGACCAGTGAAGAAAAAACATGTTATGTTAAAATTCTTAAATTGATATTACGAACAATATATAAATTATAATTAACGCATAGTGTGTCTTAAAAATCACAGAATTTTATCTTACGCAGAAACATGATAAATCACGTCAACCAAGTCACAGGTCGGTGAGACGACATCATTTGATTCATCTAAAAGATCATCACTGCTTTCTTTATTAGAGCGATACTTTTTTACACACTGAGAGCAAATTTTGAAGTTTTTAGATAAACCAGGAAATTGTTCTAATACAAACTTAGATACTTTTCGCAGATATTTACCTGCGTGACCTTGTTCACCCGGTTTTTTGAACGGGTTAAAGCATCTGTTTGAATGATATGTATTAGACAATTTTAATTTGACCAGAAAATAACAGGTATTAAAAATGATTTCAAATAGAAAAAAATGTTGCTAAATCAATGAAATAAAAAAATACGATAGTCGTAAGAACGACAGAGAACGACTATTTGTAAGCGTCCGAACAAAAATCAATCAAACAATAGTCGTGAAAACAAAATTTTTGTTAGGATTAGACCAGTGCTCGAAGTTAGTTGTCCTTTCCGAGCTAATTTCAGAAGCAACGCCTACCATTCCCCCACTACGGCTCTAGGCTCGAAGGCCGAGGCGCCACTCGCGCATGAATGCCTCAGGCGTGTATTTTAAGGGAGTTCCTCTGCCCGGCACAATAAAGGGCACAGGGGTTCAAGTAGAAAAGAAAAATATTTAAATGACCATTTTGTTGCCTTCTTTTTTTTTGCTATATATGCTCTAAAGTTAATAATGGTGAATATAGGAAAAAAATTCAGCTATAAAGTACTACCTTTATTACTAAAATAATTTTTTTTTAAATTGAGAATAAACATTCTTCACTATTATACTACCTTAGATAACTAAATACAACAATTTAAAATTTATGTTACATCACTAACACACATTGACCACACTTATGTGCTGTATTCCTGCAATTATTGTAAACTTTTTTATCTTATTAATTATTTCACTCAAACGAGCAAGTGCATTGTTTCAAAAATTTAACAGCACTTTTCTGAACAGTTAAGATGTATTGTTATAAAATTTCATTAACATCTGTTCATTACTTTTAAGTTTAATACGACAATAAGAACTGAAAAATCCTAAAGATTTTTCGATTCCTATAAGAGCTCATGTTAATAAAATATTTAACATCTAAATAATTAACTAGTTCAGCTTTCTGACTGAAATTTTGACAATATTAGACAATTTATATCACAAATTTGAACTTTTCTACAAAGTTTTATAAAAATCTATTTATTTTAATTTAGCAGCGGAACTCTCTTAAGTTAAGGTTAACACTGCCTAAAATCAGGACACATCTGAATCGGCCCTTTTCAGGGCAATAATGGGCAAATGTTATTTTATATTATAAATAATTCCCTTCTTTATTGTTTTGGCAGCCATTTTGGGTCCGCCATTTTGCATTTCCGAATTTGCTAAACGGCATTCAAAAGTAGAAGGATCAACAAAAATTTTCAGCACTATTTATTTATCTTAAGAAATAAAATGTGCAAGGGGGGGACTGATTTTACAAAGAACGCCCCATATGTATATAAAGCTTTGAGTTTATGTTTCTATGTAAGGTATTCTATGTAACGTGAGGATGTAAAGTAAAATGCAATACGAAAAGATCAATGTTAATTTGTTAATTCAGTGAACACTCGAAGTGTTTCTTACTCTGGTTCGATGACTTTCGTTGGTCGGGGTAATTTCAGGCGTCTTGGTTCCGGGGTCGTTCCTTTTGGCGTTTCAACAAAGAGTCGCGCACGAGTTGCGGTGGAACCGGCTATATTTTGAGCTGTACACTGGTACCAGGCTGCATCTGAAAATTTGGCATACGGAATATCCAAAGTTGAAGCTCCGCTACCATTGCTTGATATACGTATTTCAGGACTAGGCATTATCGGTACTCCATCCTGCAAAAATTTACGGTGTCAGAGTAAAATGATCGTGATTATGTAACAAATAAAATTCGAAGAAATTACGATACCTTTTGCCACGTAATATGTGGAACAGGCGTTCCGACTGCGCGTGCCATAAAGATCACGGGTTCTCCTTCCTTTACGCTAGTCGTAGCAAAACGTTCGACAAATTTTGGCGCAACTACTTGTTCCTTTTCAATAACATTTAAGTTACATTGACAAGAAGTCTCGCCAGCTTTATTCTGAGCAACGCATGTTACTACGCCAGCGTCGGCGCGATTCACATTTGTGATCATCAATGAATTGTTACCAGATTCATTTACAAGTATTTTATGAGTCATGTCATTAACGACTTGTTGACCGTTTATGTACCAAATAACTTCGGGATATGGACGACCAGTTACACGACAATCAAATCTAAAATATTTTATTTGTTAATATCTTATCTTAATATTAAAAATACTTCTTATCGAAAATAATATTTAAGAGCGAAAGAAAACTTAGAGAAAGACGTTAAAAATTAAAACGGTCGAAACATACCGCGTCATTTTGCCTTCGGTAGTCTCCTTATCTGTGATAGTACGAACAAAATTTGGTGGTAGAACCTTGCTAGAGTCAACAGATTCAATGGTTGATTCTACTTGTTGAGTTTTAATAAATTCTCTTTGATGCTCTTGATACGGCACATGATGTACTTGATCACTGGATTCAATGGCCAAATAAGCGGAACTAACAGTACAACCTTGAGGATTCTCAGCTAATAATGTATAATGTCCACTATCTTCCGGAAGAGCGGCTCGAATTCGTAAAGTAGCCTGCTGATTCGAATAACTTGTCTCCACACGTTGAGAATCTCGAATTCTCTGGCCGTTTTTAAACCATGTTAACTACAATGAGATACAATACAATTTGTGTATGTTAAATTAATAAAAAATAAATATTTTGTATGATGTAATAAATATGTAACATAAAAATACTTATAAAAAGAACTCGTCAGATGAGAAATGCGACCGAACTTAATAGTTTGTAATACCTTTTGAATACTTATATAAAATATATTAAATATAGATGATCATTCAACAATAATTATTCAATTCAACCGTTTTGTTAAGTAGCATTGTAAAATAATAGTTTGAAACAAGAAATTCAATTTAATTCTTGAACATTGCGAATCGATCGAGACACACGTCAAGCACGTCAAACTATTCTTGTGTGAAAACAAGAATCAGTTATGTACTCTACAACTATTTTTACCGATCAATTTTTATACTATTTGACTATAATCACCAAATCTTTTTGTAATTCGTTGACATGTTAAAATGTAATGTAATTGTTTTATGACTGAACTTTTTTGTTTCTTTAATTTATTCATTTGTAATATTTTAATTTATTTTATATATATGTAAGATTACTGCTAAGGAAGATTAGTCAAAGTAAATCAAAACATACAGTTTATTATTAATTTGCATAATAATAATAAATTTCACTAAATGTTTATAGTTTTTTCACACAAATAATTTATTATTTCACCGTTTTTGTCCTGCTAATAGATGATGTAAACTGTGCAATAATACTTTTCCATACGCTTACTTTCTTTCTTGCACACTTGCCTTTGTTATTACACTCGCATGCGCGCTATCTCGTGGCACGCATACGATAACGTTAGATATACAAAATGTTTAAACAGTTGACACAGCACTTGCATAGAGGTAGAACGGACTAAACGGAAAATTTTTTCTATCATTTCACGGTTTTTACAATAGTTAATAAGTTATTAATTTATAAAGATAATCGAAGCGTCCTAATGCAAGCCCTGGTGAAAATGTAAAATCGGAGCGTAAGTTGAATGTAAAGGGAGAGTAAGAGCGTAAGTCAAATGTAAAGGGAGAGTAATAGAAGCGTTAACAAACCTTCTACGAAGCGTAAATTGAAACAATGAAATGTAAAAGGAGCGTTAACACTTCTTTTACATTTCATTGTTTCAATTTACGCTTCGTAGAATGTTTGTTAACGCTTTTATTACTCTTCCTTTATATTCGACTTACGTTCCAATTTTACATTTTCATCAGGGAGCGCGTAATGAGACTGCGCGCTCATCGTCACTAAGCGCGCGGGAATTCATACAAAACCATCTAAAATCCATGGGAATCCACATACATGTAGAGAACCATCTGGATTTCCATCTCATTTTTTCAACGGGGTGTAAAGTGAATGCTGTTTCGCTATCGCCTTCACTTGCAGTACGCTACTTCAAAAAGCTTTCGCTCTTGCATCGCTGGTCTTATCTCGGCACGTGCTTGCATTTTTAGCAGTAAATGAATTAATCTTTTAAATTAAAAGCTTTTTAACTATTGCGAAAACTGCAAAATGGTATAGGACTTTTCCACTTAGATTAGTTCATTCTATCTCTATATAAGCGCCATATCAAACATTTTTAAACACCTTGTAAACTCTCGTAGAATTACTTCATGCTTCATTGTCTTTAGCTTTCGTTGTCTTTAGCTGTCAATTTGTGTCATTCAAAGATATTAAATCGTGGCCTTATAAAAATGTAGTACTGAGAAAAATTAAATTGATCAGTAATTATTTTGAATTTTTGAGAATTATTACTTATTTTGAGTATTAAAGATACTAACAGCAGTACTTTTAATATTTAAAATAAGTATTTACTGCTCAATTTAATACTGCCCAGTTTATTGAGCATATTATAATATTATTACATTTATATAAAGACGTCATATTAAGATCGCGTAACGTAAAAGAAGTCAATGTACAATTAGTGTCAATAAAAAAAAAAACAAATGAATACCAGAAACTTTAATACCGTCATAATATCAGAAAGATAACAGTGAACTTACATCTCCAAAGATAGTCCATACTGGAAGAGACTAAAAAGAATCTTTTGCCACAAAAGTCAGAAGAAAAATATTTGAATATATACAACAAAAGATAAACTAAATATAAAAATTTTTTCTTATTATTTATTACTACAAAATTAAAGCTTTTTTTTCATTTGCGGAAGGCTTTGCTTTCCGCAAACCTCCTTCGCTTTTCCTCGCAGAATGGAAAATAGTATGTCCAACGTGCGGTTCGGCTATTAGTGGGTGCTTTCCATTTAGTAACACAAGTATTGTTCTATCTTTTTTTATGTTCAATGAGTAACAAAGACAGAACGATACTTGTATCGACTTGTGTCACTAAATGGAAAGCACCCAATTTGTCCACTCGTGCGGGTGAACGCACTGGTCTTCGGCTCGTGCGTCCAAAAGTATCTTTGCTTTTATTGTTTTTAAGATAATTTTTATTATAATTTTTCTGTCATTAAATGAAAGTAATTTTAGACATATATTAATATTAACTATTTAAAAAATGTATTACGTTTATAATTCCTTTATTGCAATCACATAAAACATTATTTTATATTTTATTGAAAGAAATACGGCATCAAGATTCGAATTTAATTTATCAGCTTGAGCGCCTTATCACGCCATCTCTTCGAAATTTTAATTGTATGAACGAGGAATAAAACTTCTTGCCGCCACAAAACAAAATGTTGTTTCATAAAATGTTTAAAGATTTGGCCAGTTGTGTCGACAATAAGCATTTTCTTATTAATCGTACTAATCCTATTGTAATTTTATAATAGATGCTAAAATTTTTTTTTGTTAATTATAATTATTGTTGAATGATTGACTATACCTAATATTTTACGTGTGTACTCAAACACCCTTAATTATTTTTTATAGGCATGTAGTATTTACTAAATGTAATCGAATGCCACAAAATTGAATATACGGAAACAGCTAGTTTTCAAAATATGTAACTTTTAATGAAATCGTGTTTTTTCTATTTATTTCCGTAAATAATGGGAATTTTAAAAAGTACTTCAGATAAAAGTTATAGATCTCATCGAAATATTTTACACATTTTATACACATTTTATGTCCTATTAATTTTTGTCATAAAGACAATAATTTTTTAGAAAAACGACGTTAAATGTTTAAAACTTTATATAACTTCTCTAACACGCATCGAGTTTTATTAGTTAATTTTAATGTTTACTCAAACTATTCTAAAAACCTAAAATATTGAAGAGGTTAATAAAAACAGTGAGTGGACCTCGCTACACATGGAAAGTCGCAAACCCATGTGGTACAATACAAGCGTAGACATTGTTTCGCTCTATAAGCAGGGGAGAGGTGGGTGGCTCTTGCTTTGCGTGGAAAGTCGCAAATCCAATGGTACAGAAAACACGTGAGCGGGGGAGAGGCTTTGCCCCTCTCCCGAACCCCCGTCCGTTAACAAATAAAATTAACTAATAAAACTCAAATTGTGTTAGATAAGTTTTATGAAGTTTCAAACATTTAATGTCGTTTTTCTAAAAAATTATTGTCCATACGGCAAAAATCATTAGGATATAAATGTGTGTTTCAATGAGGTCTACAACTTTTATTTGAAGTACTTTTCAAAATTCACATTATTTACGAAAATAAATGAAACAAACATGATTTTGTTACAAATTAAATATTTTGAAAACTAGCCATTTCCGTACATTCGTGTCATTCGACTAAATTTATGAAATACTACATGCCTATAAATTTGATCAAAATCGGAAAGGGGTCGGATACGAAAGTTTAGCCTTATTTTGGTTACGATTTGTGTTTTCTATCTGTTGAGTTCTCTTTATTAGAAATAAATGTAATTAATTAAAGAGATGAAAATGTGTTTTAAAGTTATCCTTGATATTTCAGTTATTTCAAAGTGAACTTGAACTCACTCTTGGTTTTGGATTGCCAGTTATCTTTGCAGTGAAGATAGCGTCCGATCTTTCAACGAGCTTTGAGTTTCTAGGTTTCTGAGTGATTTGTGGAGGTGCGACTGGTCCTAGAGTGCGGTCAACTGTCGTAGAAATTTGCAAATCGGATTCACCCACAAAACGGCGAGTGATTGATTCACGGAACTCCAATTCGCGCAACAATCTGTACTCAAATGTGTCAACCTGTATGTTTGAAAAATAAAGAGTATTATTTTAAGTGTTCTCATATTGATTTTTTATCAAAGCAACAAATAGCGCTGAACGTAATACCTTAAAATCTTCGATGCTTATAGTTGTACCATTTACGTAACTCTGTTTGTCTGTTATTTGTTGATAATTACGTTGTTGGAAGATTTGACTTCCAGTTTGCATTTTCTGTTCGCTCGCCTGAAAGCTTTGCGTAAATTCTTTTTTGTAACTATCTGTTAGCTGTTGCGCTGGAGGACCAAATCCCTCTGGCTGTATGTAAACTGAACAAATAGCTTCGCCTGAAAAGTAAAAAAAAAAGGGATAACTTTTTGTATGAAGTTTAATCTTATTATCACTAATGATAGTTACGTGTGATAATTACAATGAAAATAACGAAGTCTTTTTTTGATCGACCCAACTGAATTTATTAATTTAGTTAAAAATATAATGTTTTTGTGTTAATTTTTTAAATCTTTTTCAAACAGCAATAAAAAAAACAATCGGGAAGTAGTACTGACAGAAACAGTGTAAGTTTATAAGTTTTGTTCCATTAATTTTATAGTTTAACTGAGAAATAAGGGCTTTGAAATAAAGTTAAAGAAGTCTATGGCAAATTAATTTGTGAACTTTATATTTCTTTTTTGTATTAAAAACTTAAACATTTAAACGAGTAAGATTCCTTTAGTTTTATACTATTTTTTTCAATGGTATTAACATGTTTTTACAATATCTTTTTATTATTTTAATTCAACTTAATTGGACTATTATTATAATTATTATACTTTTTGACATAAAAACCATGTGAGTTTACATATTAATCTGTGATAGTTTTTTTTAAATTTTATTTTATAATCCTCATTTTTCAATGTTAAACTATGAAATTGCCAGAACAAAATTCATGGATTTATAATCTTTTTACAATAAGTTGATTTTATTTTTTAAATTGTTATTTGAGAAGAACCCAAAATTCAGATCCAAATGTTATATTTTTTTACTAAGATAATAAATTTTGTTAATTGAATAGACCTCAAGAAGACCTTATTATTATTCTAATTTCTTCTCTTTATTTTATTTTAACATTAGTCTAACGTTATAACATATAAAGAATATCAATATGCATTTTAAACTGCACTTGTGCAAAAAATTTTACAATCTTACCATATTGATTCTTTGCACTACATGTATATTCGCCCTCATCGCCTGGACCAATCTGATTAATTTGAAGTGTAACAATTCCAGAATTTTCATCATAAGACATTCGAATTTTTCGTGATTCTAGCAATGACACTCCTTTATGTGTCCAAGAAACTGATGGTCTTGGATTGCCTCGAACACAGCCTTCAAAAATCGCGTTACCGCCCTGAGCAAATCTTGCATTTTTGAAGATTCGCTCAAAAATCGGTGGTGAGGGATTCCCAGGTTTACCCGTAAATCTATCGATAATTTAACAAGATTATTTTAAAAATACAACAGTTATATTTCTCGTACTATAACAGTGAATGTCATAACACTTACACTGGTACCGTAGGCGTTGTTTCTATAACAACCTCCCCTTGAACTGCAGAAATAAAAGAAAAGTTAATTTATTTTTATATAATTAAAATGCAAATATTCTTAAACAGCATTAAAATTAATCCAATTTGTTTAAAATTTAATTTAATTTTTCCTCCACAGTGAGAAAGTCCAAGATTATAAACTACCATATACTTTTGCAATTAACTCTGAATAATGAATGATTTAATAATGCGTTTCAATGTAAATGTCATTTGAAAAAATGTGGCATCGTTATTACGCGTAATGGCGACAGAAAACAAACGTGAATGGTTCGTTTTCTCGATTAGCTTTATCTTAATTGGGTAGCACGACAAAGTCATACGAAAAGAAAGATGTACGTGCTAATGATTTAAATACTATCGTATACAATTTTTTTTAATAAATAAATAAATTTCAGAATATAATCAATAGTTAGAAATGATATGTTCTATTATACAGATTATAAAAAGTGTAAGAGAACAAAGTCTATATAACTGAAAAATATATAATATGACAATTATTAAGCACCAAGATTCATTTTGACTGAGAAATTTTATTTCATTTTTTCTATTAATCATATATTGGTTTAATACTTTAATTTATTATTAAAAAAACAAAATTAAGTATAATAATATAAAAAGATATTAATTTAAAAATTATTAAAAATATAATAGTCTTAACAAATATTTATAAAAATTGTTTGCATTTTATTAATAAGATTTAACACTAAAATAACCTAATTTATACATATAAGAGAATGATTAAAGGACCATAAAATTTTTCTGAAGTTCACCCGAACCAGACCAGATATATTTCTTATGGATTTTAACCCATTTCCGCCCAATTGCTCATTTTTGAATACTTCCATATTTTGGCCACACTTCACGAGAAAGAAATCCCATAAACACATTTTTAATGGTAAAAAGGGTTGCTTTTTCCATTTCTGACATTAGTTTTAACGCAATCTCCAGAAAAATTAATACGGCGGCTCTAATGAAAGTGAAAGTGAATCAACTGTTTCTCAATATTGCAATCGTAATTTCTGTTGACAGAATTTCTTTTTAGTCTGAAGACTGGAAATGATTATTGTGCTTTACACGATGATCAGTTTATATTTCGAATCAGATTTCCCTCTCGACCCCCATTTAAGATGAATTTGCATGACTAAATTAGGGGATGAGGATGGAGTATCGAAAAAAACAAAAGTGTTGCGTTTTTATTTTCAAAGTTTTTGAAGATGCTTATTTTGGAAAAAATTCTGTTAACAAGAATTACGATTGCAATGTTGAGAAAACAGTCGATTTATTTTCACTTCCATTAGAACCTTATTAATTTTTCCGGGGGTTGTGCGTTGAAACTAATGTCAGAAATGGAAAGAACAACCTTTTTTACCACTAGAAATGTATTTATGGGATTTCTTTCTCGTGAGGTGTGGCCAAGATACGCAAGTGTCCAAAAATGGACAATTGGACAGAAATGGGTTAGATTGCTGAAACCGAATCTGAAGCTTGTTTAAGGGAGTTTCGCTGCTAAATCAAAATAAACAGATTTTCATGAAACTTTGTAGAGAAGTTCAAATTAGTGACATAAATTGACTGTCAAAATTTTAGAAAGCTGAACTAGCTTATTTAGATATTAAATATTTTATTAACATGGGTTTTTATGGGAATCGATAAATTTTCAGGATTTTTCAGTTTTTATTGTCGTATTAAATATAGAAGTAATGAACAAATGTTAGTGAAACTTTACAACAATACATCTTAACTGTTCAGAAAAGTACTGTTAAATTTTTGAAACGATGCACTTGCTCGTTTGAAATAATTGATAAGATAAAAGAAGTTTACAATAATTGAAGTAATACAGCACGTAAGTGTAGTAAATGTGTGCTAGTGATATAACATGAATTTCAAATTGTTGTATTTAGTTATCTAAGGGTGGTATAATAGTGAAAAATATTTATTCTTAATTTTTAAAAAAATTATTTTAATAATGAAAGTAATACTTTATAGCCGAAATTTTTTTTATATTCACCATTATTATATTATTAACTTTAGATCATATACAGCAAAAAAGGCAACAAAATGGTCATTTGAATATTTTTATTTACTTGAACCCCTGTGCCACTTGTTGTGCCGAGCCTAAGCAGAGGAACTCTCTTAACTCCATTACGTCAGATTTTTTATTTATCTGAGAAAAAACATTAAAATTGAGGATAAAACATGAAGTAATTTTAATAGGTTAATAGGTTTATAGGTTCATAGTTCATGGATCTAAGATTTATGGGTTCAAAGAGTGGGTTTATGAATTCATGAGTAAACAAACAGTATTTTAGGTGATTACAACCTGTTACTTAGTGTTTCATCCCTGATTTTGTTACTTTTTCCGGATAAATAAAAAACCTGTCATGATGGAGTTAAACATGTTTCGAATTTGGTTTCAGCAATTTAAAATTCATATGAAATACCTGGTCCGGATAAACTTCCAAAAAAATTATGTGGTCCTGTGTTATTGAATATTATTTATTGACTAATATACATGTATAAATTTATTTAAATTCGATATTATACACAATCAGTTTTAATTGTTTCTTTGCTTAATCATTAATATTTTTTCAGAAGGTTAAGGGGATGGATGCTATAGTTGTACTGTTTTAACGATTATATTGATTATTTTTAATTCACTAATCTTTTAATTATATTAATACAATATTTTACATGTTTATGTCGCTTGGAATTTATTCTATTTACAAAAAAATAAAGAATCACAAACTGTTCACACTATACTTTAAAAAATCATTAAAAAAAATTAATTATATAATTTAATAAAAATAAAAATATATTTTACTGTGTTAAACATATATATACAAATATATCTATGTATACTATATATTAATTAAAGAGAAAATTAAATAAAATTCTTTGAAATACATTGTTGTTCTTTGATTTTCAGGATAAATCTTATGAGAAAATTCTCTCCGCGTATACATAGAATCATTATACTTATGTATTTCATATATTTGAATATAAAATGTATTTGACATATATCGATAGAGTTTCCTTCATTCATATCATTTAATTAACTCATTATTTCTATTGGTTAACTAACAATAAAATTAATATAAATAATAGAGATGTTATTTTTAATTGGGTCTTAATTTAGGTCCTTTTCAAGTGCAAAATCCGAAAGATTCAAATAAAAGTTTCAGGTAATATCGCAAGTTTATGAGTGCGTGCTAGCAAATTCACTCCTTTATAAAATATATAATATAAAATGTGAAAAATTCCCGAAAATTTAAGAAGAAAATTCACAAATACGGAATAAAAGACAGAACTGCAAAGAACTTACGTGTTTGCCTCGTTATAGACATTCTTACAACGAAATGATAATTTTTTTAACGCTGTACATTTTGTCAAAATTATCAGACATAGATAATTTTGACAAAACGAAATAGATACATAGAATGTTATAACGCGTCTGTACACTATCGCAATCAAATTTGAGCATTGGAGACAATAGTAAAATGTTTTCTGAAACTTTTATTTGAATCTACCGGATTTTGCACTTGAAAAGGACCTAAATTAAGATTGAAACGTTGTGCTATGTGAATTGAGGAATAATGAATTGGCCAGTTCATTGATCATTAAAGGAGTTTTAATTAAAATTAATGTAATCTAATTACCATATTAATTTTTTATTATACGTGATATCATAATTAAGCATCGTTTACTTCATTTGCGAGCGAAGAGAACGAAGGACGTAACATACTTCTACAAGCACGGGATTGTATTTTTGCATTTGGATAGGGATCACGTTACCATGAGCCATTTTAGGCGCAACTATCTTTGCTCAACGCTACGCGCCGCGACGAGTCGCGACGCGGTGCGTCTACGCCGTGCCTGGACCAATCGCGTCTTCCGTTACGCAAAAGCAGTCACTGACCAAAATAAAACCGGATCTAATATTTCTCTTTTTCTTATATCTGCATGCGTTTTGCGTAAGATTTGCATATTGTATGTCCACGTACAGAATTTTTTAATTTAAAACATTATTTTTCTTATCCTCTTTCATTATTCTTGCTTTTTTTAATATGTCTTTACTATTCTTCCAGCATTATTATTTTCGATCAATATTCGATTAGTGTTAAGATACATATTACGAACAACTGTTTGAATTTCTAAAACGTTTCTTTGTTTCCAACATTTATGATAAATATTAAAAAGCAATTATTAAATTTATACAAAAACTTTGCATAATAAAATATATTTCTGAAAATATATTATTTCGACATCCTATTTATTACATTCATTACGTTTTAATATTTATATAGACATATTTATAGATATATTTTAATTAAAATTTAGTTAATAATTTTATCTTATATAACAGTAAGATATAAAAATAATATTTGAAAATACTTTCAATGAAATTTCTTTATGTAAATATTTAATTCTTCTTTGCGTACGTAAAAGATATGTGCTTAACGCTTTAGTTACCAGTGTAACGGAGTTGCTTTCTGTACCTTATTGTTCTTTACTTTTATGCACGTTGAAATACAATCCAATATGTTTCAATGCACAATGTAAGTAAGATTCATAAACTTGTCAGTTTGTATTATTTGACAACCATAGCACTTTCTGACAATCACATTTTTTTAATTTTTTATGTATAAAACAGTTGGCAAACGCGCTTTACTGAAACTATTTTTGATAACGAAAATTCAATTTTAATTATTATTCTATGTATCAAAAAGTTTATTTGCGACATATAATATTGAATATAGAATATTAATATCCATAAATACGTCACTTTCTAAATTTTTATAAGAATTTTTAAAAATTAAAGTTTTTTTTTATGAAATTGTATTTTTTTGCAAAAAATAAAGTACTGTTATTGATTACTATATAGAAAAATGAGCATTGAAAAGAAAATGTTATTAGACGTATATAACTTTTCATTTTTTTATCTTTTACTTTATAAAAAATAACAGAATTATTAATTTAGCTCGATTTTTGGAAATTTAATACTTGAAAATTTTGTACCTAATTAATTTGCATTAACTTGTATTGGAACTTTACTATACATTAAATGAAACGTATATAATAAACATTTTAAAAATAAGTTATGCAATTAGACTTAAAGTTTTCTTATTATATATATATATATAGATAGATAGATAGATAGATAGATAGATAGATAGATATTAGAATAATTATTTCTTCAACTATCTTTTAAACAATAAAGAAATTGTTTAATAGCTTAAATTAAAACGTTTAAAATAAATTGTTAATAGAAAAAATTTATAAAGGTTATTTTAAATATGCGTTTCCTCATATCACGATGCCATATTTCTCCGACAGAATGTGAAAGAATTTTCGTAAACCGTCGTGAGTGTGGAACTATCTTTAGAGCTCTCTCATGGACGGTGTTCCTAGCACAGAAATAGAATGCGAGTACTTGTTGACGGAATTTTACCAGAAGAGATATATATTCAATTGTTGAATTTAATTTATTTTCTCTTTCTCTTTCTCTCTCTTTCCCCTCTCATTATTCTTTAAAAATATTAAAAATAAATGTTGATGAGACCAGCGGTGAAAAGTTGCATTGTTAACTACTTTTTAAAAATAATTTTTATCTGAAATTACACTAAAATATAAAGTGTAATTTTATAAATTTAATATGCAACAAATATGTTGAGCATAAATAAATTTTCAATCGTTCTTCTTGCCTGAATTCTTTATATTCGATAGGCTATTGTTCAAGAACATAATTTCTTGATTTTTTAATCACACTGACCTCTCTGCTGACTGGTGATTTGTTGTCGCGTGATTTGTCTTTCTGTTCGTTGCTGGATATATTGCTGTTGTTCTTGCATTATAGTTTGCTGCTGCTTCTGTAGTTCTTGAGATTGTTGTCGCTTCATCTTGAGAGAGTCGATATAGTTGCAAGTCGTTCGGATCGAAAAATTGTGACCAACTATACAGTGACTTAGTAGTGATCAATTGCTAATCTAGAAAGATCTAGATCTAAAGAGATCTTTACTTTATTTTTTTTTATTAACGTTGTATTTTTTCATCCAAGATTAAACAAACTCTTGATGCACAACGATGAATTGGAGCAAATCACTTGCACTTATCTCGCTTTACTCCACGATACACGCAGTTTTGCTGGTAACCGCGGATCAGTTCAAGCAGTCGGCAGAAATCAAGTCATCGTCAAAAGTTTTGTCCCCGTGATTCTTTAAACCAAGACGTCAGTCGAATGCGAATTGGGCGGGTTACGACTCGACGCTTGGCTAAAGCATGAGAAAATGGAGAGGATGTCGCATAGTCAGGGTGGGGACATTTGAACGCCCCGAACGTCCAGTGCGGAAACCGCTTAAGAAGTATAAAAAGAATATACGTAGAAAACAAATCAATGCAACATAATATTTTTTAATTTAAAAATTTTTATGTTTTACGATGTTTGAAGAAATAATAACCGAAGGAAACAACCCGCAGGAAAAAATTATGCAAAAATTACTGCACAAAAAATTGTATATTTTTGTGCATGAATTTTTGCAGTTTTTACAGATTTTTGTACAGAGTTTTTGCCTTCAGATTTTTTCTGCAGAAAATTTTTGAATTTTATGTAATTTTTTCTGAAAGCAACAAACTTCAAAAAACATTACATTAAATTCTACAAAATATTCTGCAGAAAAATTCTAAAGGCAAAAACTTTGTACAAAAATCTGTAAAAACTGCAGAAATTTATTGACAAAAATATGCAATTTTGTGTGCAATAATTTTTGCATAATTTTTTCCTACGGAAAGAAAAGTAAAAATTTATTTATGTATTATGTAATATGTATACTAAACACTCTATGTTATAACTTTCTTACTTTTTGAATTTTATTTTATAAATTGCACATGCTACATAAATTTTTTTAAATAATCGGTTTATGTTGAAAAAAGGTTCTTTATATTGGAAAAATATTATACACATACAAAAATACAAATCTTTGGTTTATTATAGATAATTTTACACACAGCTTGTATATCTTGTTGAGTAGTGATAAATGCAGCGTTCTTGCGCTCATAACAGTCATGCATCCTTATATTATTGCTCTCTCCATATTTGCATCTTTTTTTTGTTATTTCCTTTTGCAAAGTTAAACACTTTAGATTTTGAAGCTTGAATGTATTATTATACATTCTAGTTCTATTTTTTTCTTTTCCTCCTTCGCAGTTCTGTATTTCTTTGAGCTTTTTTGTCAAATATAAATGTATATAAATCTTTAGATTCTTCTTTTTCTTAATGTTATTATTTGTATTAACATTATTTTTTATGTACATATTGAATGTGGAGGTATTAAATTTAATCTCTCCATTTTATTTTTTTTTTGCTTCGATTTATTGGATGTTTATTTTCTTTTTCTTTTACTAAATTTTGCAGATTAGAAAACATTTTCGTTGCATACTCTCATCCAAGTTTAGTCACACAGAGGAGAAAGACAGAGAGAGAGAGAGAGAGAGAGAGAGAGAGAGAGAGAGAGAGAGAGAGAGAGAGAGAGAGAGAGAGAGAGAGAGGGAAGGGGGAGAGAACCGTGATGCTGAT
The DNA here is from genome assembly GCF_013373865.1 of Monomorium pharaonis. Classification (NCBI taxonomy): domain Eukaryota; kingdom Metazoa; phylum Arthropoda; class Insecta; order Hymenoptera; family Formicidae; genus Monomorium; species Monomorium pharaonis. The sequence continues at coordinate 12,252,755 of NC_050472.1, read as the reverse complement.
TCCGGTAGCACATCACCTCCCTGTTTTTATGAATTCAAATTACACTATGCATCGCATTCTAAAAATATATATCATTAGAGATATCCAAAAACTATAGTGGACTTTTATGTTCACCTTGATTCCGTCTATCTTTCCATGAAGTATTGCATATGTTATACAAGATACCCTGTATATGTATTTATTAATATTATTGCTTTTGACAATAACTAAAATAATGCTACTTAACAAAAATAATGCTACTTATATAATAAAATATTGTGTAAGTTTTTATTCCTATAAAATGTAATAATAATTTTTTAATTTTCTACTATGCTTTTAATATAATTTAGATTTTAATAGGTAAACTTTGAAAATATATAAAAATATTCAAGAGAAATAAGAAAAAATTCATTGCCATTGCGTAAATTCGCAATTTTTTATCCGAATTTTGAATGCAAAAAGATTATAAAAAGTTACACAAATTGCAACGAATTTCTTTTTATCTCTTTTGTCTTTATATATTTTCAAAGTTTATTTATTAAATTTGAAGCGTTATACATATTTATAGCAACGCGTTTCAATACATCAAATACATTGCACCGTAACATTGCAGTAGTCTTACATTGTAATATTTCTCAAGGCGGACATTTCAGCGTTGCCGCAGGCTTGCAGTAACATTGCAAAAATATTTTGCAACGTCTAATGCGATATTACAATATTTCAGTGTAAAGTTTCTGCAATGTTTTTGTAATCTTTCGGTGTTGTATGGGTTAAAAAGGTAATTTTGTTGTAATACTTAATTAATTGAAACAAGAAAATACTTGGGGAATCAGTGATGCCCTGATGGTATCACTGTGACGCAAAGAGTTCATTTTTAATTTTAGCGTAACTTGAAGAACTTTCAAATAACATAATTGAATTTAATGTTTAAGGTAATGTGTGCATGCATTTGACGCGTAAAATCGTATTCCTTCACGGAAAAAAGTTTGGCACTACAGAAGCACTAACTAGTGCAACAGCTGTACGAAATGAAAGGGCGCTGTTGCACTCTCCCTTGGCATGGCAGCTCTCTCAGGTTTGGAGCTCTGGTGCCTCAATTTCGCCCTGAAGCAGTCCCAACCTTAAGGATGTATCGGACTGAAGTTCAAAATGGTACAAAGTTGCTAAAAATTTGTGAAATTGTTCTTTTAGTTTCCCTAATGTACTGCAAAAAATTGAAAACGCATCCACTAAACGGTTGCTGAGTTATAACTATTTTAATTTCTACTAATTTTACATGGTATCCTTTTCTATCTTATGGAAAAGGAGGATCTCGACGAATAAAACAGCTAAAAAAATATAGAAGAAATAGTATCAGTGTTTTGAATTTTTTTGTACATCTAGTATATGAATAGATGAAAATATCTGCCAAGTTTCAATTGTCTTCACTACGTTTTAAAGAAATAAAATATAACTTGAGATAATTGTGCATTTTCACTGTCAAAAGTTTAAACTCATAAGTGAAATAAATCGCAAATACGTAAAAAATATCTTTGTAAGAGTAAAAATAAGACTTCAATTATCGTTCAAGTTTCTTACATTTAGATTTACTATGCGATAGGCGTAGATATTTAAGTATTTCAAATTTCATGCACTTTTGTCTAAGATTGTATGTCCGATACACCCTTAAAGTGCAATGGTTGCCTCATCAGGATGAGGAGAACAGTTCTCCCGGCGCTTAGTGCTGCCAGTTACCCAAAACCGGCACTCTATAGTCCTAAATGTAATAAGGTGACGCTGCACTATCACCTATGATACAGCAGTAGTACCAAACTTTTTTCCGTGTTGCGTTGAGGGTTATGGATCATTTGTGTCACGAGTCTAAGTCTCATAATCCTAATTTGGTTATACTGTTTAACTTATACGATACTTATTAGCTAATATTGTTTGTTTTAATACTTTCATAATATGTACTTGTACAATGCACGAACTCGCAAAAGTCAAATATTTTTTTACATATAATTTTGATACTTTGGTGTGATATTATGTATAATACACCGATATTTTTGTGATATGCAAGGTCTGTTAAAGAGTGTTAATTTTTTACTTTTTTAGAAAAAAAACAAGATTTTGAAAATATTTGTCGATAGTGTTTCATATCTCCCTACGGGTTCCATAACTATATTTTTTTTTTATTAATAAATTATTAATTTTACTTTAAAAACTAAAAAATATATATTCAGATGTTTGAAAATTATTTTCAAAAACTGTTTCAAAATTTGTTTAAAAGATTCAAAAAATTTTCTACAAATGTTTTAAAATTTATGCAGAAATTATGAAAAATTCCAAAAAATTATATTAAAAATTCTAAAAAATTTTAACAGGTTATTGTTGAGACATTTTGCTATTCTCAAAACTTTATAAAGTTTGAAAATATCTTTGCTACAAGTTTCATAAATTTCATATTATCGAATGTGGACTAAAAAAATTATAATGTTCTATTTTTAAACAATGGAGTGATTTCATCTAATTGTTAAAGTTTTACCACATCAAATCGAAACAAAACACGTACTGATTGAGATATTTATAAATTGTCCAGTTCTTACTTATTTATTCGTATTTTAACAACACGTATACTAAGGAAAATTCTCAGAGAGTAATGATCAAATATTCTATCAAAAAGTAACAACTGGATATTTACAACGGTTAAAAATCCTACCACGGAAATAAAAATAGATCCATTTATCTATTTAAAAAGTGAAAAATAGGTGTTATTTTCCATTCATTTTTGAACATTTTGATGATTTTATTCCCAACAAAACATGGTCGAATTTTTATCCGATGTAATTGTTTATTACTTTTTGATAGGACAGTCGATCACTACTCTTTAGAATTTTTTTTCAATGTATCTTTAAGCGTAAATGTACATATACTTTACATTGTAATTAATCTACGTACATCAGTTTTCTAAACGCGTTTTACGTTTTATCTATTGTCATTGTCAATAAAAAGAAAACGTTAATGATTACGGTGCACATAAGGAAAAAAAATAATTATTTACAATAGGTACTTTTCCAAATGATATTTTTTCATAACTTTTTTGGTGCACTTGGTCTCTAGTTCATAGCTTTGTTGTGACTCCGACAACGATAATCAATCGGGGGAACCCGAAAAATATGTAACCTACTAATTTTTTTGACCATTTTTTAAAAATAATTTGGTAATTATTTACATTAGCGATTCCTCATCAATTTTGATGACCTTCAAATATATTGTCAAGGTCATTATTGTGAACAACTTTTCCTTATACATATTACCGCGGCTCAGTCTTAGTTTTTGAGTTATACACAAAAAAGTATTAACACAAAAGTTTAATAAATACCATACTTTTTTAATTTGCACTGGAACGTTTTGGTCATACTTAAGGAGAACTCATTTCTCACCGTACAAAACAAACAAAACTGGCAGAAAAAAGCGTCGCTGTGCCCCGCAAAGGGAGATATTAACAGTTAAAGTTGACAAAAAAGTTTAATAAATATATTATTCTTAAAATTTAAAGCATGGAAATTCGCAAAGGGTTATGTAGAGAACGCGTGGGCGGGGGAGGGGCTCCGCCTTTCCTCCTGCGCTCCCTTTCCGTAATTTTTTCAAACCTAACCCAAACATTTTAAAATCGCTATTTGGTTGCTATTAATGCAAAAACATTGGAAACGAATAGTATAAAAAGTCGCAAATCTATACTACTGTACTGTACAAGTGTGGACGTCGTTTGCTTTACGTTTCATACGGAGCCCCTCCCCCGCCCACGTGTTCTGTGCTGTACCAGACCTAAGGTACAGTCAAAAAATTATTTTGAAAAAATGGCCAAAAAAACTAGTAGGTTACATATTTTTCGGGCTCCCCCGATTGATTACCGTTGTCGGAGTCACAACAAAGCTGTTTACCAAGAAAGTTATAAAAAAATATCAAAATTCGGAAAAGTAGCTATTGTAAATAATTACCGAAAAAAATATTCCGCATTTTCACGTTAGTGATCACGAAAAGATGGTCACGCGTGAATCATCACATTTTGTTCAAACTGCCACATAACGACGCATCTATTTTAAGATTCTGTGAAATAATCTTAGTCAAGATGACGAGAGCGTTTTGCATTTAATAATTTTATGATGTAAATATCGAAAAATGGTAACATACAAATATAATATATATACTGTTAAAAGAGTATCGCAAACTTAATTATTTCATCTATTATCGTGTCTCATTTTAGGCAATAATCGTCATGAAAGAAAAACAATGCAATTAAAAATTAAATTTGCTATAAAATTCCTTTTAATTGCACTGAAAAAATTTTGTTGTTGGAACAAAACTTTGATACATTGGACAATACATAATTTAAAATATATATCCCATTAACTGCTTGGCAATTGCAACAAGAAATTGATTGTGTTATTTTCAACAAATAAAGATGTTTTCCTTTTTAATAATATTATAAATTGAAACAAATAAAAATTAATAGTATTGCCAACCAAGGCTGTATACACAAATATTTTATTTATACATGTAGTATCAAGTAAAACATAATTTTTCTAATGTAGAATAATCTAAAAATAAAATAAAGTATAATATTATAATCTAAATACAAAAAAGTATGAAAAATGTTAATTAATATAAATTAATATAAAACATTTATTGACGTAAACAAATGTTTTTTTATTTATACGTATTTTATAAACGCAATTCAATTTTTTATTATATAAAAATATGGATTGCTATTCAAAAATGTCTCAACTAAACAGCTTTTGCTGAAGATATTAATTTTTTTTTTTTTAATCTTTATATTTTATATAGAAAAAATTTGATTGCTTTTATATAATACATGTAAAGAAAAAGATATTTGTTAATTAACTGAATAATTTTATACGATATATTATATTTTAACTACATTATTTGTTGTCACGATAAATTTTCTGTAATGTATAGTAAATAATCGATATTTTGTTTCGTCAACTTAAAAATATTTTTTATCCCTTAAAATATGTATTATATTTATAATTTTACATACAAAATTAATAATCATTATATTATTAATTCTGAAATACTCATCGTTTCTTTCATTAGACATTCAATCACAATACAATCATACAAATGAGAATTTATTATTCAAATCATCATTATTAGTTCTATTTATTACGTTGATAGTATTTAACTCACGTTCCATTTTGTAATCTATGATTTATATGGCATCAAATTCCCTATTCGCGTTTTTGCGGTTATTTCCTTCTATGAAACTATCCTATATTTCGATAATAATTAATGATAATAAAAGAATATTATTATATTAAATTGCTAACCTTCTGCAATTTGAAATTAATCTAAGATTATCAAAGAGTTCACATAGTTCTTCGTGATTTGTCAAAGTAGGTTTAATGTAGGGGAAAGTGGGGTAAAATGATTTTTTCCTAATTTCTGTGATGGTGTAGAAATAATGGTGTAGAAATCTATTTTTGTAGATTCACTAAAACCTTTTGTATCTATTATAAAAGTTAAAAACTTTTAAATTAATTTAAATTTTCAGAAATTTTGATTTTTTAAGAACGTGTTAATTTCGTCATCTTGCTCCCTTATGTGACCAAAATTATTTTCAGTAACGAAAAAAGTCTAATTAAGTGACATTGTAACCTATCAATTGCTTATCTGTATAAACACCAATTTTCTTATTTATTCACTTATTTATTTAATAAAAATGTTGCACTGCAAGAAATAAAAAATATGAATGCATTAGTACATGGATTTTTAATTATACTATATCATGATTTTATTTAAAAACCGAAAGTATTTAATATAATTATTTCCTATAAACAAGTGCCAAAAGATTACGCACACCCGTAGAAAAAAATTATGCAAAAATTATTGCAGAAAAAATTGTATATCTTTGTGCATGAATTTCTGTAGTTCTTACAGATTTTTGTACAAAGTTTTCGCTTTCAGAATTTTTCTGCAAAATATTCTGCGAAAAAATTTTGAAGGTAAAAACTTTATACAAAAATCTGTAAAAAACTGCAGAAATTCATACACAAAAATATGCAATTTTTCGTGCAGTAATTTTTGCATAATTTTTTCCTACGTGTGGGTTTACTTAAAAGACATTTTTTATTACATTATCCACCTTTGTAAATTGATTGAAACCAAACTACAACAAATAATCTACTATTATCTAAACGAGTTCATCGGGTCGACATCTGTTATCAGTTTAGAAAAATTTAGCGATTCATCGTCTTACCCATTTCATCATTTTACTTACCTCCCTTTTACCTATTTATCTTGTGATAAGAATAGGTTTTTTAAAGCTACATATTTTTAATGAAACTCGTTCAAGCGTACATTTTTAATCGTGATAAGTGTTACATATTGATAAATAGTGCGTCTGTAATTAAATAGTGGTATTATTTGGAAAATAGAAAATAACATATTTTAAATTCTTTTTATTATTTAACTGAATCGTCTAAAAAACGGATTAATATTCTTTTCAAAAATAAGGTTCCTCATTTTTCTTCTGTATATTTTTGGATTGCCGACTCACACTTTTCTCCACATTCCGCAAGATTACTCTACCACCTATTTTCGTACTAGTCACTACTGTTCTTCATGTAAGAAATAAATCGATTTTTATAACATCTAAAAATTATTACAATATACAAAATTTTATTAATTAGATACAAGATGATGTGACTTTAATAACCAGCTTTTTATCCAGTTTAATGAAATAATTTTTAACGATATAAGTATGTAAAATTATATATAAATATTATATACATTAAACGCCTATAATTTTAATTAAGAAATTACAATATTACAAGAACTTTTTAAAGAATGTTTTTACAAAATTTTTTAAAATGTTCAAACAGTAATATAACAACATATTGTTAGAGAATTAATATTTAACTTTTAAAAATATAAGAGAACATTTTTTTCAAAAACAAAAAATTTTTTTTAATAATTTTAATAATTTAAGTTACATTACTATATTTACTGCTATATTACATTACTCTAATTTATTATATAATCTATTAAGACCTATAACTAGTCGAGCAAAGTTAGTCAAAAAGTAGCAATTAAAAATAGGACTAGAACATACACAGTAAAAAACATTTTGTATTTACGTTAAAATTGGTCCTTGTTAAAATTTTCATGTTAAAATTTAACACATTTGCTTGTTACTTTAACATATTACTATTGAGTTAATTTAAGTAAAATGTTAAATTAGAGAATTACACACACACACACACACACACACACACACACACACACACACACACACACACACACACACACACACACACACACACACACATTGAAAAAAGTGTAAAAGTAACACAATGTGCCCGTATTTTTAATTTTGCATAATAAATATGTTCTTTTTGTTGCTTGTTACCAGTGACAGAATCAATCTGTTGAAATTGACAAAAAAAATGTTGAGTTTAATCTATAATATAAGAACAACTTCTTTTCTCGATGTGATCTCGTAATATATGTTACGTTAATATTATAATAGCGTTAAAGTAACATGTTACATGTGTTACTTTGACATAATTTTTTTATTAAATTGTTAAATAAAAATTATATCAAATTATATCAAAAAATCAATAAAATTTACATTTATTTTTATGTTAAAATATAACATAATATTTATGTTGTTCTTTCCCAGCAAACACAGAACATGTTGTAATATTGCTGTGATGTTGCTACAATGTTATAACATTGCCGCAATGTTGCTGCTATGTTCTGTGTTTGCTGGGTTAACATATGCTTAATATGTTTGTTAAACTAACAAAAAAATTTCTGTAGACCCCCCCCCTGTTTGGGACAAGCGATATCTATTAAATTTAACACAAATTTTTTTTACTGTGTAAAAAAACATCTCTGATATAAATGAATTAAGTTAGAAAAATTAATTTTATAACTATAAAGTGTACACTTAATTTTACTTTTTTAATTAAAAGAAACGGTTTTAAAACGATTACTAAAAAATAATACTTTATATTTCAGTTAAAATATTTTTTGTTGCATGTATGTCTAAAGTAGTTCTTTTTGTGTCACTTTTTCGTGTGTAAAGTCGTCAATTTCTACACGAGACAGTTTTCTCACACAAATAACTCATTATTATACAGTTTTTATCCCCTAATAAATGACATAAATCATAGAACAAAACTTTCCAACATAACTTTTTCTGCAGGACATTAATTGTGTAACTTCATGTGAAATTTTTCACTTTTTACTTTTCACTTTTCACTTTTTATTTTTTATTTTTTACTCTCCTGATTTATTGATTTATCGTGAACTTTTTCATGACCAAGTAACAATTTACAGAACTTATCATGTCACTAGGTTTTCATTTTTCCTCCAGCATATTTGATGCTCTCGTAAAAAATTTTATATTTCCACGTTTTGTCGAGTTACACGCATAGACTTATTAGAATAGACTGCTTATGAGGTGAAAAAACGATAGTGGGGGTATTTGTCACTGAGAAAAGGATAACAGTCGTTAAAATAGGTTGCTATTTCTTTCTAATGCAGAATAGCGGGGAAGCATAGTGACCAATAACGGTGTCAAAGTGTGAGCGTGTTGTCATAGTATGCGTAGCGCGCATACTCCGACACCGTTATTGGTCGCTTTTCTGTCGCACTATTCTGTATTAGAAAAAAATAGCAACCCATCTTAATGACAGTTATCCTTTTCTCAGTGACGGATACCCCCACTACCTTTATGAGCAGTCTATTCTAGTAAGTCTATGGTTACATGCCCCTACAGCATGAAATATTGCTGCAACGTTGCAGAAATATTGCAATAGTGCATAATATAACCAATATTGCAGAAATATTGTAGCAATATTACAAATATAATATTCCCTAGCAAATATTGCACAATATTGCAGCAATATTACAAATGTAATATTTCTTAGCAGATGTTGTGCAATATTGTAGCAATATTACAAATGTAATATTTCCTAACAGATATTGCACAATATTGTGGCAATATTATATTGCAACCGTGCAAAATTTATTTCCGTATAATCCGTATTTCTTAATGTAGAACTAACAATAAGTAATATTTTACATAGTTTTAAGGGACAAATAAAAAAATAGAGCAGGATATTTTTATTTTAAATTTTTATGTAAGATTAGAGCTAAAAGATACATAGATGTGCAACAAATTCTGTAATCACGACAGCGTTGCGTCCCATACTAGATTGAGTGAAGCAAATCCAGAAGATGTTCACTCTGACTTATATATATAATACATTAATTAAACATGTGTGAACCATACATGCATGTGTAATTCTAGCATATAAATTGATCAGGATGGGCATTTTCTGGACTTGCTTCATTTTAATGCTTACTTAAATCTAGAATGGAACGATATTCGATATCCGTTGGTGTATGTTAATTTAATTAATTACTTTTTTAATTAATAATTTTTTTAATTATTGTGCCGTAACGGTATGACAATAAATTCATTTTCCGTTTTTCGTATAATACACATCTGACATATTATTTGATTAATTTAACCACCTGCAACATTTCCTTCATATTGTGCATTAACGTTTCAGAAATATTACAGCAATCTTACAAGAAATATTGCAGCAATATTGCTGAAATATTACAGAAATCTTACGGGGAATATTGCAGAAATATTGCAGACATATTGCACAATATTGTTTTGGAGCGGACATAGGAATATTGCTGCAATATTGCAGCAATATTTTCTGCAATATTCCAATCTTGCAAAATAATATTTCTGCAACGTTGCCGCAATATTTCATGCTGTAGGGGTGATTACGAGTTTACGTGAATTTTTCATTTTTCTCCTTTCACTTTAGGCAAAAAGTTACACTATCGATGCCCAGGTTTGATCATCTTTTATACCTTTGTCTTCGTTACTAAAGAGTTTTTAATCAGAGTGGCGCCATGTGAAAGCCACTTGGTCCGTCATATTTCATCGAATCCCGCCGATTTTCAAATTTGAATATTTGTGTTTTTATTGAAAAAATTAGAAATATATAGTGTACAATGGAATTGTTATTTATTGCAAAGTTCATTTCAGGTTCAAATACATTTATCACATTATATAGTTAATTAGATAACAGTATTGTAAATATACATATATAAAACAATTTTACCTCGCATAAGTATGAATGATTTGAAGGTGTCCATTTATTAGTAATATTTATTAGTAATATTTTTTATCCATTGTTCTCGGCGTTGTACATCTCATGGTAGTATTGTCATTACATATCCTTTTTCAGAACAATTATTACAAAAGGGTATAGTACATTCAATCATTTTGCACAAATGTCAATGTCAATACTGTTTTTATAACCTTTTGTCAGCTTGCAATACTGGTTCTGTTCCATTACTGCCAGTACTGAAAATCTAGTTTCCGTTACATACAATATAGATCTTCAGTACTGGCAGTAATATCAAAATGCAGCCACTGTTAGACAGAGACATATTTCTTTCTCGCTTGGACATATTTCTTTCTCGCTCGGACATATCTCTTTTTTGCTCGGACATATCTCTTTCTCGCTCGCACGATTTCGATGAAACATGGTGGAACCTCTCTTATGGCGCCACTCTGATTAAAGCATAGAGCTTGTATTAATGGTGGGACCATTGCTATGTGTCGGAGTCCGCGCGGGAAGAATCGACAGAGACATGAATATATTCTCATATATTCTGTCTCTTTTCGTGTTGGACATCTCCACCTCCCCGTTTTTTAGAAGAAAAGAAGCGCACGTACGAGCGGTACGACAGGTACGTACTACCTACTTAGTGCCTACTTGGGCCTTGAGCTGTTACAATTAGTACAAAAAATTTTTACATACAAAAGTAATCCTGTTTATTAATCGATTGACATGCATCTTTTAGATTCTAAATTATGTACCACATAATGAATGCATAGTGTTATCTTTGTAAGCAATTTTTTTCGTACGAGTTCGAGAATTGAGCCTCAAATTGTATAGTTACGAACCCGTTCCCACACGAAAAAAGACAGAATATATCCATCTCTTTGTCGATTCTCCCGGCGCGCGTCACGATGCACTAAGGCCCCTCTATTAGTACAAGCTCGATCAATGGATTAAAGGCTCTCTAGTTACCACATTCAAATGCATGCCATCTCGCCTTTGATTCGTGCGTTCATTCTCCGCACTCATGTTAAACGAGATTCAGACTCGATAGAGTAAATTCAAAACCGAAATCGCGCTCCAACAATTTTTGTGTTGCACTGTGTTATTTATCTATATTAGTACTAATTTTTAGGCACGTTTTAAATATTAATATTAAACATTAATTATACAAATATTACCCACATAAAAATTGGTATTCAGTGGATATCCAGTGGACGTTCATTAAACCTCCATAGATCTATGAGATGTCTATGTCCATGAAAGAAGTCAGATAGACTTTTATCAGAGATCCAGTAAACCTCCATGGATCCATTGGATGTTTACTTCCACGACAGAAGTTAAATAAACGTTTCTTAGAGATGCATTAAACTTCCACAGCTCTATGAGATATTTACTTCCATGACGGAAGTTAAATAGACGTCCATTATGGATCCACCAAACTCTCATAGCTCTATGGGATGTTCACTTTCATGATAGCAGTCAGATGGATGATCCATCTTACTTCCTTAAAGGGTTATATATAGTCACGAACTGAAAAAAACGTAATTTTTAGGAATTTTTTCAAACCGTAAGACTTACACCAAAAACTTTTTTTGCATTTAAAAGAATATATTTTTAAAAGTTTTACATATTTTTTCATTGAAAGATATTAATGAACAAAAAGGATACAATTATTTTTTTCAAAACTCTGTTTAAAAAAATGCTTTTGCGGTGACAATTGTAGTCCAGAATTGGATCATCTAAAATAAAAAAATCGAATATATTTATTTAATATAATAAATTATTTACTAAGTGAACAAAGGGTTTTTTTAAATTGTTGTATCTCGTATTTACTGGAGTACTGTAGGGATCGCTGCCAACGATCCGGCGAAGAGATGGAGTCACTCACGCCGTGTATTTGTAATAAATAATTTTTTCCCCGTTTACAGTGATACGGTGTTTAGTTACATCCCGACCCGCAAGGTAGAATGTTGCGTCTAGAAGTTTACAATTCATAATCTCGCAAAGCGGAGTGTCGTGTTCCGAACTCGGATTAACCCGTCCCTCGCTTTCTTTTGATGCTTTATATATTCAATAATTTTGATAATTTTGTTGTAGAGGAAGGAGCTAATGCGTAAATCAGTTGTCCAATCTTTTGTTTAGACAGCAAGTGCTATCTAAGGCCATTGCATTAATTTTTGGGCGGATTGCGCGGTGAAATGCGCCTGATGCAGCTAACTAACTTACGTCAGCGTGTTATTGACATCTGTTATCGTTGTGCGTGTGTCACTTACAACAAAATATTGATTTGGAACAAAATGGCAAACGTTTAAAATTAAAGTTCGATTTTCAATGAAAAAAATTACTCATGTTTTTGCCAATAAAAAAACCTATGCATCGGAAAACATCCTTCGTTCAATCAGTAATTTTTTATCTAAAATAAGCCTGCAAAATTTGAAACAAATCGATGCAGTAGTTTTTAAGTTATCTTGATCACCGATTTTGAAAATATGATTTTGAAAAAAACACATTTAAAGTTTCAAGACAAGTATACACGTAAATAAAATATTAATTTTTTAATTTAATAGATGACAGAGTCATCTATTCCAGGCCTATATAGTAAGTTTTCGCCCGAAGTTGAAGTCTCCAAAATATCGAGTTGATGCTGCCGGCGAAGCATTCTTGCTTTTCGGGTATTCTACTGCGCGCGGTCGTTTGCCATCATCATTCGAACGTGTATTACTCCGTCAATTTTATTTGGATTAACTTGAAACTTTTAGGGAATATTTCACGAATGTTATACTTACAGAAAATATAAAAACCTAAAAACCGATTTTTTTGAAAGTTGCTGACTGTATGTTATATAACTCCATAACAAATCTTTGTTAAACAACCTGAAATATATCCATCAGACGGTACGCGGATCATTAATAGAGGAGCCCCGATGGACGAGTGATCGACATTTTGTGGACGATTAGTAGAAGCCTTAGATAGACGACCGACCGATGTTTCATGGAATCGTGGCTCTACTAATGATCCACGAAACATCCGTCAATCATCCACTGAGATTTTATTTCTATGTGGGTAAACTATCTTTATTTTTGAAGTTAATTAAAATAATAGCACAATGGAGTTTTTATACAAACTTGACATTTTTTTAATAAGTAAAATAACGTAGGAAATAGGAAATGTAGTTGGTATAGAAAATGTAAAAATTTTATTCTACTAATACAATAAAACCATTTGCAACTTTAAATTACAAGAGCGGGATTATGTATTAGACCTTACTTTATCCTTGACCTATGGGCGTATGTTTTATCTGCTGTCTTGTCTGTGAGATATACTTTTTTACCAACCTGTCCTATCTAATAGCGTTTTCGACCGGTCTGGATTAATTGTTCCGGGAACGATTAATGACGTCATAAGGCCAATCATAGCCATTTTTCTGAAGAATGGAATAACTGTAGTCAGTTCTAGAGAAAAAGAACCTGAGACGAATTAACCCAGCTCCGATCAAAAACTCCATAAGAACATTTGTTTTTACTAATTATTATAAAAAAAATACATACCCTGGATGCTTTTAATGCTTTTGACTTATGACATTTCTTCTTGAGCTACATACGCATATCTTATCTAAAGACACCAATCTTTTTTGGCCTTTATAAGTGAAGAGGAAGTTTTTTCATTATAAGGCATATGTCCTTGATGACAAAGTTGTCAAAAATATTTGTCTGTTTGACTTACGTGTCTATAGATTATACAGGTACACAAAGAAGTTGTGTGTCCGACTAGATCATGATAACCTTATGTTTTTGGAGTCGCTGAATTTGAATCTGAAGTCCATTGTGGTTCATCAGGTCAGAGTTCTTATTAATCTTAAAAAATAATCGCTTTTTTAAACTAAACTACAATCTTGACAACTAAAATTATTAGGAGGAAAGAGTATTCTTATATTTTTGGGTTGCTGAAATTGATCCTTACATTAGATTTACTCCATAGGTTTAACAAAGATCAGCCATCATGTTTACAAAATATAAACCAAGATCGTAGACTCCTAAACCTACATAACTCACGGGAAGAAGAAGAGAGGGTAGGTAGGAGATCTACTCGAGGCCTAAATCAAGACAGCATTCAAAAATTAGAAAATCAGATTTATTCTTTTCTGTAATAACGTACGTCTCGGTTTTCTAATTTCTATTAAATGTCAAACTTCATAGGGTAAATCTAATATAAGAATCAAATTCAGCAACTCAAAAATATAAAAATACTTTTCCTTCCTAATAGTTTTAATTGTTCAGATTACAGTTTAGTGCGAAAAGTATGACTTTAGCGGTTATTTTTTGAGGTAGAAAAAAATTCTGAGTTTATGGACCAAAATGGGTTTTGGATTCAAATTCAGCAAACCTAAAAATATAAGGATATTGTGGTCTAGTCCGCCGAACGTACAATTTATTTTTTTGTATGCCTGTGTTATTTTTCCACTATAAATCCATTTTTTTCAACGGATTTATAAAATAAAAAAGTTATTTAAGCTTCAGTCGGACTTTTCATTTAGCCACGGAACCAAATATGATAAGTAGGAAATTTGTTTAATGTCATTCAAAACAGGGCCGCAACCAGATCCAATTTCAAATTCAGTGAAGGTTAGAACTGGCACGATATACGGACTTGACGCAGACGACCGTGCATCGTGTAACGTGTGATCATGTAATATGTCTAAATGAGGAGGATGATAAAAAAGGAAGTTATGCTATTTAGGGGGATGCTAAATGAGAAGTCCGATTGTATGTGAATTTTTCAAGATTTTTTAAAATCATTTAACCTATAATTTAATCCACTGGACTTAAGCAAACCCCATTTACGGGATTAACCCTAAGGTGTCATACCAGATCATCATAACCCGGATAGATAACTGCCCAGATAGCCAAGCGAGATTAAGCATATCGGGCAAATTAATGCACTGCATGTATGTTGTGAACTTGCCCGCAATTTGCTTTCATTGTAATTTAACGTGGAACGAAGTTAACATCAAGAGAGCAAATAACCTTCATGAGTTTATAAAATTATAAGTGCATGCATTGAGGAATAATAAACTTGTCACATTGACAGCAATTGTGCATGCATGTTGACAACTTGCCGTCAGTTTGTTGAATTCTAATGTAGAATTTTATATGATGTCAGAACAACAGACAGTTTGAGAAAACACCTTGGCTTTAATTTGATAAAATTAATAGGGAATAAGTGACAGCAAAATAACAACACGTTGCCCACGTGGCTATCTGGGTGAAAAGTAAGATATCTTTCGGCGCGTTTGGAAATATAAATGACATCTAAAATCAACTTTAAATATCTACTACAGATAGAGATGCTTGCCCAAAGGAAGGAATGTCTGATTGGCAGCTGTTGAAAGAATACGTTGAATCAATGTAACCTTGGCGTCATAAGGGCGTACACCAATATTTAATAAAAAATTAATTTTTTAAATAAAAATTTATGGATTTTTTTTAGTAAAAGATGCTTTTCTGCACTATGTGAAATAAATACTTTTTTGGAAAGATTTATTTGTGAACTAAATTAAAAAAAAACAAAGATATGCTATTCTGGTTATTGGGGCTGTAAAAGTACAAGGCGGTAATTGATGCGTGATAATTATTAATTTGTTCTTATTAATTAATGTTTAATACGTGTAAAAAATCTGATACAATTTAAAAATCTAAAAAAGTTTCGAGTGCATTTTGAGTCCTTATCAACATCCTAGTGAAAATGTAAAATCGGAGCGTAAGTTGAATGTAAAGGGAGAGTAAGAGCGTAAGTCGAATGTAAAGGGAGAGTAATAGAAGCGTTAACAAACCTTCTACGAAGCGTAAATTGAAACAATGAAATGTAAAAGAAAAGTTAACACTTCTTTTACATTTCATTGTTTCAATTTACACTTCGTAGAAGGTTTGTTAACGCTTCTATTATTCTCCCTTTACATTCGACTTACGCTCCAATTTTCCATTTTCACCAGGGCAGAAACAATCGTAAATAAATCAATGTAACAAAAGAGATGACGGATCAAGAAATATGATGTGTTTATAAGCCGAGCAGTCGAAATTTGTGGTTTCCTCTGAAGTTATTGATTCCCGATTGTCCATCTTAGTTGGTCCACCGAATGGAACAAACTATAATTTAGTTGTGGGAATTATAATTAGGTGCTCAGAAAGTAAGAAAGAATTAATTTAACTCACCGGGTGCTCACAAATTTACTATGCTCTCACAACTGGTTTCGTCAGTAATAAATTAATGTGGTTATCAAACACGTTTGGAAGAGTTTGCAGTTAATTAGTCTTAGTTTTTTGGAATATGAACCGACGTTATGATATTGAGATTATTGTTTGAAAATCCAAACACAAATGATCGTTGTGTCGCCGCAAGTATATATAGACAAGATAAATAATATAGAGTGAATATCTGTGTGTGTATGTTTGAGAGAGTGTACAGATGTTATATATCACTTATTATCGATGTGTAGGCATAGTCGAAAAACTCGGTATCTGTTTGCAAGTTTATAGTGCATTTTTGTGTTTCTGTGTAACATCTTGGTTAATTTTTTATAAAGATTTCTCTCCAGAATTTCAATGTTATCCCAATTAAAATCATGACCCTCTTCCAACCTGTGGTCAGTGATTATAGTTTGTGTGGTGGACTTCTGATTTATTTGTTTACGATGTTCCTTAATCCTTGTGTTTAATTGTTTGCCCGTTTGACTAACATAGCATGCTTCGCAATTGTTACATTGAATTTTGTATACAATTTTTGTGACATAGGCATTGAAGAGAATCTGTATTAACTTTAATTAGAGAACTAAACTTATTTAAACTAAAGAAAGCTAGTCTAGCGTTACAAGACTGATTATTAGTTTTGACCTGACTGGCCACATGTATATTTAATAATGCACAACGTTTTGACCATAGGTTTCGGTCCTTATCAAGTGCGGCTATACACGTCTATGACATATACATATACAGATTTTAGATATGTTCCCAGGTATATCGTCTAGAACAACAAAAATCGCGATCCACAATAAATCTGAGTATATAACATAAAGTCATGAATGATAATAATCTCCAAATCTTAAAAACTTACAAGTCATATGTATCGTCAAGAGTATAAAATATAAGAATATGTATAAAAGATGTGAGGTATATACGTTTTCTTCGAGCGCAGATATTAGACTAACCGAAATGTGAAGTCAAGTGGTATCAATCAAAAAGAAATATTGAATTTCTCGGGAAGCCTGTATAGTTAGATTGATTTTATTTTGTTATCAACTTTTGTTATTCTGTTAGAATAAGTTCATCAAGACATGATTAGTCATGTGACAAAACAGTAATAATAAAATCTTTATTCGAATATTCTTATCAAGTTCACATTAAGTTCGTTATTAAATTTTTATTACAAGAAAAGCAAAAAAATTAGTTCTATTATTTAATTATTTTGATAAATTCAACGTAACCTCACAATCTAGCATCGCTTAATTTCTACGATAATTTTGTAAGGAGAGGAAAGACTATACATGTTTCAGCCAAGCCGCAGTCGTACCTGTTAGAACATGTTTAATTTCTGAGCCCGAAAAAGTAGTCACCTATCCAACTGAACATTGCTTCACTTCGAAGATCATACGCAACCTAACATTTTGTGATGATGCATGCATACTTTATGTTTACGCACACATATTTGTTACAGATCATTCTAATAGATGTTGTCAGAAGAATGTAAAATTAACTTATATTTTTATAAATAAACAAAGTTTTACAGTTTTTTTACTGATTTTTACATATGCAAAATAGCATGTGGAATAACCCTTACGGAAAAAACACTCTAATTTTGAGAGTTTACACTCAAAATTGAGTGTTAATACTCGATTTTGAGAGTTTACTCCCAAATTTAGGTGTATACGCTCAAATCTTGAGTATTTGCGTTTAAGATTGAGTGTTGATACTTAAACATTGAGTGTGTACTCGCACCGCCGGAAATGGTGTCCCTCGGAATCCAGCGCGGCGATCACTCACATACACGAAGCGCCGTACGTGTTACTAGGCGCGCGGTGAAGTGGAGACGCGGAGGAGCAAAAAAAGTGGGGATCGCCGCTGTTGCATCCTTCCCCGGGTAATGTGGTTACACAAGCCTGCACGTTCCGGATTATACATTTGTGATCCAAACTGCTTTTACAAGATATTTTTTAAAGTTAGGAAAAAATGAGCATTTCAGCAGTTCTGACCTTGAATTTGGATTCAGCGGATCAGAATACATAAAAATAGACTAGTCTGGTCCGCCGGATCAAGATTTAAAAAAAATGTTTTTTTGAGGTTAAGAAAAAATGAGCCAATTCAGCAATTCTGACCTTGGATTCGAATTTAGCGGGTCAAAATACATAAGGATTGACTAGTCTAGTCCGCCGGACCAACCACTTTTTTTGTGTGCCTGTGTAATTATAATATCCACTTTTTTTACGTTCCGATGTTTTAAATCTTTTAGAGGATTTATTTACGTTTCTCTCTCTCTCTCTCTCTCTCTCTCTCTCTCTCTCTCTCTCTCTCTCTCTCATTAGATTCATTTTCTCTTTACTTTTGATTTACGCTTTATTTTATCATTTTATTAACGTAACTTTATATTTTATTTTTATTATGGAATTGTTTTAATAAGTCATTTCTCATTAGGGAAGTATGTTGTATCAGTACGCTTCATACACTCTATGCGAGAGTGGCCTTCACTTGGACACAGTACAATTGCACACAGTGCAAATGGACACGGTGCAAATAGACACAAAATAATGTACACGTTTTAAATGGACACGGTTCATTTCGACACAGTAATTTTGTACACAGGAAAAATAAATTCTGGACAAATTACAATTTGGACACGATAAAAATGTACACCGTGCAATTGGACACGTAAAATTTGTACACCGCAAAGTTGTACACCGCAAACTTGTACACCACCAAGTTGTACACCACAAAGTTTTGTGTGGAAAGTCGCAACACCATGTGGTGCAAAAAATGGTTTGCACACACACACACACACACACACACACACACACACACACACACACACACACACACACACACACACACACACACACACGGGAGGGGTGCAAGGGGAGCCTTCAGCCCCCTCCTCCCGCACCCACCCCGTCGAAGTCGCTAACCTATGTTATACATTACAAAGTAAAGTTTATATGTATTAGCAGATTTCCAATACAATATACACGGTGTACAACTTTACGGTGTACAAGTTTGCGGTGTACAAGTTTGCGGTGTACAACTTTGTGGTGTACAAATACGTGTCCAATTGCACGGTGTACATTTTTATCATGTCCAAATTGTAATTTGTCCAGAATTTATTTTTCCTGTGTACAAAATTACTGTGTCCAAAATTCCTGTGCGGAATGAATCGTACCCATTTGAAACGTGTACATTATTTTGTATCCATTTGCATTGTTGTACCCCTCGTTGTGAGTACGATTTGGAATCGCTGCCAGAGATCTCGCGAGGAAGGTATTTCGTCACATACACCGTTATTTGTCTTGAACACTATTATTCTTGTATTCAGTTACAATGGGTAGATCGCGACCCCGCAAGGCAGAGTGTCGCGTCTATTAGCTCGTTGTCCACGACCCCGCAAGGCAGAGCGTCGTGGTTGTGTGTTTACAATAAGTTATCTCGGCGATACACGACCTCGCAAAGCAGAGTGTCGTGTGTAGTCTTAGTTTGTCTACTTCGGATTGACTCGCTCCTCATCTTCTTTCGCCGGTTTATATATCCGATAATTCGGTAGTTGGATCAAAAGAAGGGGAGGATTGCGTGAGGACGTAAATCGGTCAGTATTCCAAATTATTGCTTAGACAGCAAGTACTGTCTAAGGAGCATTGCGCTAATTGTCGAGCGGATTGCGCGAAACCTCGCGCAATGCGCTCGATGCTGATTGCAGCTGACCGACTTACGTCATCGTGTTACTGACACCTTATCGTTATGAGTGTGTCACTCATAACAGCATTGTGTCCATTTGCACTGTGTCCAAGTGAACCACTCCCCTATGCGAAGCATTCAAGAAGTGTAAATCAAGAGTTTCTAAGTATCAATTGTTAAAGTGAAAAAAAGTGTATTCATATACTCCGTACACACTTTGCGGAATATTTAAGAAGCGTAGATGAAGTGTTTCTAAGTATTATTTATTAAAGTGGGATAAAAGTGTATTCATATATTTCACGCTTATACACTTTGCGGAGTATTCAAAAAGCGCAGACAAAGAGTTTCTAAAGTATCAATCATTGAAATATGAGGAAAATGTATCTGTATGCTTTGTACACTCTTTGCGCAGCGTTAGGGAAGCGTAGAAGAATTGGTAAAATAAAATATTGAATCGTAAACGAAGCGTTTCGGAATGCTTCGTATACGTTTTATGATGTCTTTGGAAAATGTAAAGAAAACATTAATTATATTATTAAAGTGTATAGGAAGCGTAATAAAACATTCCATACGTGCTTTACAAAGTGTTCAAGAAGCGTGTATGGAACTTTAAAATTTTAAAAAGTTAACGGAGAATCAATGAAGCTTTCAACAAGCGTTAATTCTCTTTGTTTACACTTCTTTAACGCTTCGAGAAGTTTTTCATTTTCACCAGGGCAGAAGGCATCTAATTGTTAGATATGTTTTGGATGTATGTATCGCAATATAAGAAACGCTTATTATAATTCGCTAGTGGAAGCTTTATACCTTCTTATACCTTTCCATATTTTTAGTATCTTTTAATGTGCGTATTCACAAATAGCCTACCAACCTTTGTCGAAAATTTATGAAAGATTCTGAAAAACCGATAGAAAATAATTATATTGTTTTCGTAATTGTGAATAATAAATTAACAAAAGCTCATTATAAATTTACAATAAATTTTTGCTTTTTTTAAAATATCAAGAATCTGTGTACGCGCCAAAGACAGTGATCTTATTTACAACATTTACAATTTCCATTTTGTTTCGTATTGTGTGTTATACACTGGCGCAAAAAAAAACAAAATAAAAATTTTGATCGAGTTTTTAAGTAATTTTCAAAGTGGTGCAACTTTGTGAATAATCATCCAATTTACATAAGCTTTTTTTTTAATTAAAGGGCAAAGACTCTACTTTAAGAATCTCTAGGCGAAAATTTGATTTGTTATGTGTAATCCTTTTGTATCGCATGAAAGTCAAACTTTTTTTTTTCATTGAAGAAAGTAAAAGTTTATTATCATTTTTCTCAAGTTTTTCGTTAAAATCTTGCTAATATTAATCCAGATTCTTAAAGTTTATTTTTTTCTAAGAAACTTTAAAAAAACATGTCGATATTTTTTTCTTGATTATATACGAGTTTGAAATTTGCATTGCATTTTAGGGTATTTTAACGAATAAATACAGTATTCTTTGGATACCATGAAACAGTGTCAATATAATCACATCATGTGGTTCTGAAATTCATTGGTGGAAATTTGCACTTACTAATCTGAATATAGCGGATAGCTGACGCGCCAATTTTACTGAAGTCAACAGCAGGTTCGCCATTTTAGCAACTCAGATCACATATAAATATACACATACTCATATATAAAAAATAAAGCTATAAATTTCATTTAAAAAATCGGCCCTTTTCATATAATGTGTAAAATCCGATCATCAACCTCCACGTGATGTACATTGGGTCACTCTGATGACGGCAGTATGATTGAGTTAAATAATAAAATTAATGTGCAATATTATATTAATATCGTTTTATGGTATCCAAAGAATACCGTATTTATTCGGGAGCGTCCCAGATGCGCACAGTAATAAACGGACACAGCAGGCTGAGTGAAACGGACATAGTAACAAACGGACACAGACCAAACGGACATAGTAATAAACAGACACAGTAACAAACGGACACAGTAACAAACGGACACAGACCAAATGCGCACGGACCAAATGCACACGGACCAAATGCGCACGGACCAAATGCACACGGACCAAATGCGCACACTGCACATGCGCACACTGCACGTGCGCACGGACCAAATGCAATCCATGTACATTGCAAGCAGAGTAAAGTCCACATAGGTTAGCGACTTGGACGGAGTGGGTGCGGGAGGGGGGCTGAAGGCCTTCCTTGCACCCCCCGTGTGTGTGTGTGTGTGTGTGTGTGTGTGTGTGTGTGTGTGTGTGTGTGTGCGTGCAAAGCATTCACTGCATCACATGGGTTTGCGACTTTCCGTGTATGCATTTGGTCCGTGCGCATGTGCAGTGTGCACATTTGGTCTGTGTCCGTTTCGCACTGTGTCCGTTTCGCTCTGTGTGCATTTGGTCTGTGTCCGTTTGTTACTGTGTCCGTTTCGCACTGTGTCCGTTTGTTACTGTGTCCGTTTCGCACTGTGTCCGTTTATTACTGTGTCCGTTTGTTACTGTGTTCGTTTCACTCAGCTTGCTGTGTCCGTTTATTACTGTGCGCATCTGGGACTCACTCATTTATTCGCTAAAATATCTTAAAATGCAGTGCAAATTTCAAACTTATGTATAATCAACAAAAAACGTCGTATCGACATGTTTCATTTTTTGAAATTGCTTAGAAAAAAATGAACTTTAAGAATCTGGATTAATATTACCAAGATTTTAACGAGAAACTTGTGAGAAATGGTAACAAACTTTTATCTTTTTTAATAAAAAAAACATGTTTGTTTTTCATGCAATACAAAAGGGTCACACTTAACAAATCAAACTTATGCCTAAGGATTCTTTAAGTAGAGTCTTTGCCCTTTAATTTAAAAAAAGTTCATATAATTTAAATAATTTTTCACAAAGTTACATCACTTTGAATATTGCTTAAAAATTTGGTCAAAATTTTTGTCTCGTTTTTCTTGCGCCTGTGTACTATAAATAAAAATTTTACAGTAAGGCACTATAAAAGTGAGTATTCTCACGTCCGCCATTTTTCTTCTAACTAGCAGGAAAAATTAGGTATGTTTTGTATATACATATATACGTCAATAATCTTTGGAAGCACCAAACTTTATGCGACAATGAAACGAAGACACGATATTTATGATCTTGAGACTGTAAAGGTTATTGCGATGTATTATATATATAAGACATTATGTTAGTTACTTGCTAGTTTGAAGAAAAATGGCGGACGTGAGAATACTTACTTTTCTAGTGCTCTACTTACAGTAATAAAAAACTATTGTAATTACACGATTTGAAGTCTCAAATTCTTTTATCGTCAAATCATATCAATCTTTTTCCTTGAGTCATGAATTTTCTATAATCTGTAATCACAATTGATATTGATTCCTTATTAGAGAATTATAAAACATAAAATATATATTTAATAACACAGACACACCATAAAAAGTTGCTTGTTCGGTAAACTACACCACTACTTATATGTTTTCAAAGTCGAATCCGAATTCGTTGTCCATTTTATCCCATCATGTCAGGTTTTATCCTTAACTTCAAAAAATACCTCAAAATTGTTAAAACGATTCTTTTCAGGTTGAGAAATGAAGCATGACTGCTATATCTATATGTTTTTAAAGTTACTAAATTTGAATTTGTTGTCCATTTAACCCTATAGTCATTTATTCCTAACCTCAAAATCGTTAAAATATCTTTTTTGAAGCTAACCGGGTGGCACTCACTTGGACACGGTGCTTTTGGACACTATATCTTGCGCACGGTCCAAATGGCCACGGTGCGTTTGGACACAAAAGAAATTTTATTAAAAATATACACCAGTTATATGCACAGATAAAATTTGACCACCGGATATTTGCACACGAAAAAATACCCATTGTTCACTTGGACACGTAAAAGTTGCACACTATTCATTTGTACACCGTTCACTTGCCCATCACCCATTTGCACACCAAGAAATGCGCACCGATCATTTGCACACGGAAAGATGCATACCGATCATTTGCACACGAAAAGATGCGCACCGATCATTTGCACACTGAAAGATGCGCACTGATCGTTTGCACACGAAAAGATGTGCACTGATCATTTGCACACGGAAAGATGCACACTGATCATTTGCACACGGAAAGATGCACACTGATCATTTGCAGACGGAAAGATGCGCACTGATCATTTGCAGACGGAAAGATGCGCACTGATTATTTGCACACGGAAATATGCACATTGGTTATTTGCACACCGTTCATTTGGGAGCGTCCCAGATGCGCACAATAATAAACGGACACAGCAGGCTGAGTGAAACGGACACAGTAACAAACGGTCACAGACCAGACGGACACAGTAATAAACGGACACAGTTACAAACGGACACAGACCAAATGCGCACAGAGCGAAACGGACACAGTGCGAAACGGACACAGACCAAATGCGCACGGACCAAATGCACACGGATCAAATGCGCACACTGCACATGCGCACACTGCACGTGCGCACTTACCAAATGCAATCCATGTACATTGCAAGCAGAGTAAAGTCCACATAGGTTAGCGACTTGGACGGGGTGGGTGCGGAAGGGGGGCCGAAGGCCCCCCTTGCACCCCCCCCGTATGTGTGTGTGTGTGTGTGTGTGTGTGTGTGTATGTGCGCGCGCGCGTGCAAAGCATTCACTGCATCACATGGGTTTGCGACTTTCCGTGCGTGCATTTGGTCCGTGCGCATGTGCAGTGTGCGCATTTGGTCTGTGTCCGTTTCGCTCTGTGCGCATTTGGTCTGTGTCCGTTTGTTACTGTGTCCGTTTTGCTCTGTGCGCATTTGGTCTGTGTCCGTTTATTACTGTGTCCGTTTCGCTTTGTGCGTATTTGGTCTGTGTCCGTTTGTTACTGTGTCCGTTTCGCACTGTGTCCGTTTGTTACTGTGTCTGTTTATTACTGTGTCCGTTTGGTCTGTGCCCGTTTGTTACTGTGCGCATCTGGGACTCACTCGTTCATTTGGACACGGTGCTTTTGCACAACGTTCAATTCCACATCATTTAAGTCGCAAACCCATGTGGTGCAGTGAATGTTTTACACACACACACACACACACACCCACAGGGGGGTGCAAGGGGGGCCTTCGGCCCCCCTCCCGCACTCACCCCGTCCAAGTCGCTAACCCATGTACACATTGCAAACGCAGCCATAATGTATGAATATTTAATATGCGTTTGATTGAACAGTGTGTAACTGAACGGTGAACAATTGAACGATGTGCAATTGAACGGTGTGCAATTGAACAATGTGCAACTGAGCGGTGTGCAAATAAACGGTGTCCAAAAGCACTGTGTCCAAATGAACGGTGTGCATGTTTCCGTGTGCAAATGATCAGTGCGCATTTTTTTGTGTGCAAATGATCAGTATGCATCTTTTCGTGTGGAAATGATCAGTGCGCATCTTTCCGTGTGCAAATGATCAGTGCGCATTTGTTGGTGTGCAAATGAATAGTGGGCAAGTGAACGGTGTGCAAGTGAATGGTGTGCAAGTGAGCGGTGTGCAAATGAATGGTGTACAACTTTTACGTGTTCAAGTGAACGGTGGCATTTTTTATGTAAAAATATCCGGTGGTCAAATTTTACGTGTGCATATAACTGGTGTACATTTCTAATAAAATTTCTTTTGTGTCCAAATGCACCGTGTGCAAATGCACCGTGACCATTTGAACCGCGCACAAGATATCGTGTCCAAAAGCAACGTGTCCATTTGAACCGTGTGCAAGTGCACTATTCCCAGCTGAACAATGAACACTAGCGACTGAAATCTATAGAAATTAAATTACTTATGTTTTTAGAATATTAAATTTGAATTTTGAAGTCAACTCAATCTTAATTGATTAGAATTCCTTTTCAACTCTAAATATATCACAATTCCCTATTTATTTTTTTCTATTGTGTTTAACTCTTTTAATTTTAACTGATCTATGTATGGAGTGATTTTTTCATTCCCTCTCGTACATTTTCTCTTTTCAAAGTCCAATAATAGTCAGTCATCATATTTATACACGGTCTCCCTTGATAGCAACACTCCATTATTTTTATATAATATCTTGATGAAATTGTTTCTCACTAGAATCTCCTAAGTTCATTGGAAAATAATCGAGATGAGAATGTAAAAAGCGCAGTCATCACTTTTATGGCTGCCCAAAAAGTTCTATACAACTTTCTTAAAACTAATCCACGCAGTCTTCTCCTTCTTATTTATTGGCTTGATGGAATTCTCACCCTTTAATATTTTTTAAATTTGTGGCCCATCAAAAATGCTTTTTTTCAGTTTTGCATCAGATATTTCTGGAAATTTGTTTTTCTAAACACTTAAAGCATTTTCCTTTTCCTTTGAGTTTTGACGAATTGCTTCATTAGATCAAGTTTTATATGAAGAGGTGGCAGCAATACTTTTTTCAGATTAACCAAAGAGTTAGCAATAATGTTCTTTGAACCTAGTACAAACAAAGTTTGCTTTGACAATATTTTCTGTTTATAATGATTGTCACGGTCTCGACTATGCCTATAGACGTAAGAAGCAAAGAAAATTTGTACAGCCTGATTGTTGACCTAATATTATGTTCAAAATTTTAAGATTCCACAGATTTGCCAATTATGTTTTAAATATTTGATCTTTTCTAATATTAGTTTCATATTGATTGATTGATTAATTGATTGATAACAATATATTTAGCCGTAGGGTATAACTCTATGTGGCTTCCAAGTATAACATGGTAAATAACATATTTATAATAGTAGTACAGTTGAAAAAAATACAGAAAATCAGTAAGATCACAAAGCGTAGAGAAGTTATATAAAACGGAAGTTCACTGCAAGTGAAATAACTACAAAGCAACATAAGGATAATGCAAAAGTAAAAATAAAATAAAAATAAAATAAAATAAAAATAAAATAAAATAAAATAAGCGTGCAAATCAAGCACAGTAAGTAACTAACAAGGGAACCTCACGAACCCGAAAATTCTGATTTTAATGAAACTTGAAATATATGTAGAGGGGGTAAATACATGAATTTAGAAATTATAAGTTGATGCTTATAAACGGTTTAAAGGTTGAAACCACCCTTCAAAAATTTAGAGTTTTTGCCTTTCCTCGATATATCTCGTAAATTAAACAAAGTATTAAAAAATGTTTCATACAAAAGTTTTACAGTATACATACTTCTATTTAACTATGTTATTTATTTTTTCAAAAAAAGTTTTTTTTAAACAAATTATTTTTCTTTGAAAAAAAAATTTTTGGAAAAAATAAATAGCACAGTTAAATAAAGGTATTTATACTATGAAACTTTTGTATGAAACATTTTTTAATATTTTGTTTAGTTTACGAGATATATCGAGAAAAGGCAAAAACTCTAAATTTTTGAAGGGTGGTTTCAACATTTAAACCCTTCATAAGCACCAACTTATAATTTCTAAATTCATGTATTTACCCCCTCTACATTTATGCCAAGTTTCATTAAAATCAGAATTTTCGGGTTTGCGAGGTTCCCTTGTAAGTAAACAAGGGAATGCTCGTTGGTGCAGTGAGGCCCTCGACTTCCACCCGATAAGCTCAAGCGGCACTGTTCCGTTCAAGGAGAAAGGAATGGAGACTAGTCTTAAAAGCGGGTAATGAGAGTAAGAAGGAATTAGAAGAGTAAGGACAGTGGTCAGCAGGATCAAAAAGCAGATCATGGATGGAGTTTACGAGGATAGTGGACTGAATAAAGAATGAATTTTGCATAGCTGCAGTTCGGTGAGTAGAGTAGGTGAAAAGGCGAGGGGGGAGACGCTGTGGGGGAGGAGCGCACCACCGAAGAAAAGGCAACGAACTGATTTTACTGTTAATGAGAGATACTTAAGAATTTAGTAAAAAGCTTAAAACTTGAAGATAAGATATCTTATTAATTTTTGTTTATTTGGAATGAACTCATTACTCAAAGAGATTAAAGTTACAAAAGGGAGTCAAACGTAAAAGAATTTTGAGGTATTTTTTAAAATTAGGAGCGAATGGTGACGTGATGGCATTTAGCAGACAACGGATTCGGTTTCAACGATCCCAAAACATGTAGATATGATGGTCATACTTTAATTCTCAATCTTTTATTTTAGTCGTTTTAGCTATTTTAAAGTATTTCTTAAGATTAGAATTGAAACCTGACGTGATGAGGTAAAATGGATAACGGATTCGGATTCAGCAACCTCGAAAACATATAGGTATGGTGGTGTAGTCTAGCAAACAAGCAACTTTTTTAGTGTGCCCGTATAATCATAATTGCGAGTGTGTTTGACCGTTGACGCAAGTTTCGGCGCGATACGGTAATATGCGAGAGCGGCGATAGAAGTACGGCAGCGATCGTGCTATCCTTTCACTCGCTGCGCGTTTCTATTCCCACTGCCGCGCACTATTATTCTTATCGCCGAGCACTTCCTTTCTTATCGGTATGCGCCGCACAATGTCGACATACTGGACTGTATTACAGCTTAGGTAGTCCGACCCCGTTTCTCCGCACTTTTGTTTGTATAATCCAGCGAGAAACGATAATAAATTCGACATCAATTCGACGTTAAATTGACATCGAAATGATAATTTCGATGTCGAATCAATGTCGTTTGGATGTACTATTTCTTACTGGGAAGTTTGATATTTAATAATTCAATAATTATTATGAATGTTGCAATATGGTAGAGAACATTTTTGTTTATCTAAATCCCTTCTATCTATTCATTAGCTTTGACTTGTGTGCTGTTGAACATTCTATATATACAAAGTGTCAAAAAAACATAGAAGATAGATTAGATTAAATCGTAAAAAAAAAATATTCAATTTTATAAAATTTATAATAGTTATTAAATAATTTAATAAAAATATATAAGCATGATAGCAAGCGTTAGTATATGGAAGCAGGCGAAGTCAGCGGACAACGTTGGATGTGCAAGAAAAGCGACAAGCGGCGAGAAGCAAGTGGCGAGTGGTAAGTGACACACGATGAGTGACGAACGCAAGGTGATGCAGAACGTATATCGCGTCGAAAGTTATATTTCCGCAGATTTTTAGTGCAGCAAGATTCAATAATATAATATCATTTCTCTACCTCCTTGCGATAGATAGCACGGGGCGTTTTTTTATAATGATTTCTTCGCTTGGCCTAATCCACTTTTATTGTTTAATGTAAAAACACAGGCATACACAAAAAAAGTGGTTGGTCCGGCGGACTAGACTAGTCGATCCTTATGTATTTTGACCCGCTGAATCCCAATCCAAGGTCAGAATTGTAAAGTTAACTCGTATTTCCTAACCTTAAAAAAAATTTTTTTTTAAATGTTGGTCCAGCGAACCAGACCAATCAATCCTTATGTATTTTCACTTGCTGAATTCAATTTCAAGGTCAGAATTGCTGAATTGGCTCATTTTTTGCTAACCTTAAAAAAAATTTTTTTTTTTATGTTGTTCTGGTGGACCAGACTAGTCTATTTTTATGCATTTTGGCCGACTGAATCCAAATTCAAGGTCAGAACTGCTGAATTAGTTTATTTTTTTCTAACCTCAAAAAATACCTTGTAAAAGCAGTTTGGTTCACAAATGTATAATTCAGAGTGTGCAGATTTGCGTAACCACATTATCTGAGGAAAATTTAATATGTATGATAAGTCTAATTTTCTGAGAGTAAATAGCGTAAAAAATTCACTCCCTTTTTTCTGTTACTAGAACAACACAGACGCGCGATACGCGCGCGCTATTTAGTCTTTTACTTTTTAAAAATAACAATTGCAATAATAATTATATAAATAAATAATTATATACAAAGAGAAAGGAAAAAAATAGAGAGAAAGAGAGAGAGAGAGAGAAAGCATACTTACCCAGCTAGCCAGGCCTGTTAAAATCACATATCGTGAAAGCTTTACAGCAAGGATTGTTTCAATTTTGACAACAATTTTATGACAAGTAATTGTCTGTTGCTTTGTTTTCTAAAAGTTTTGAGCAAATTTACGGCAAAAGTTTTCATCACACGATACTACAAATAACAGAGAAAGACTTGTACATAAATATTACGTATAGAAATTACAAGATTTGTTCCGACGCGATAAAATGCAAAATTTAAGCAAATAACAGAGCAAACCTTGCTACACGACATGACAATAAATTTATGGCAGAAACAGGAAATCTTGTTAAGCACAGAATAACGGCAAATTAGTAGCAAGAATAAAATAAAACTTGTCGAGCATACTTTCGCAACAAAATTGCGACAAGGTGTGTCCGTAAACAGCTTAGTTTTTGTTGGCAAGGCTTGTCGCAAATAGTATGACGCACATTTTATGCAAATAACAGGGTTGCATTATCGGGTTTTAAACTTTATTTCTGACTTTACTATCTATCTCGAGATGGCGCATTTCTCGTGAAAAAGATTTACCTACTGGATTAATAAAAGGGGCTCGTTGAGAACAGAGAAACAAGTACGATTGCACCATTCACATTTGATATTGGACTAATTAGTCTAATATTTCAGTCTAATAATCATTTTTGTTGATCTAAATTTTGACAATATTTGTCCTGTTCTTGCCACAAATTTGCTATCATATTGTGCGTAGCAAGGTTTGTCTTGTTTTTGCCACAAATTTGCTATCATGCTATGTTCAGCAAGATTTGCTCTATTCTTGCCACAAATTTGCTATCATATTGTGTACAGCAAGGTTTACCTTGTTCTTGCTGCAAATTTGTTGTTATGCTTTACTAGTAAATTTTACCCTGTTATTTGCATAAAATATGCGTCATACTATTTACAACAAGCCTTGCCAGCAAAAGCTAAGCTTAATGCGGACACACCTTGTCATAATTTTGTTGCAAAGGTTTGCTCGAGTTTGCGGCAAACTTCGCGCAAAGTTTGCGTCATTTTGCTAGCTGGGTACATACATTAATTTATTATCTAATTTTCTTTTTTCTTTAAAAATATTATACACATAAAAAAAGGAAAAAAGAAATACAATATACTGAATATACACAACATACATAAATCTTCTTTAAAGTAATATGATATTGACACTGAAATGTAACGAAATGTTGTCAGCTCTGACTCTTTTTCTTCTTCTTGTTTTTTTTTCTTTAATTAGCATTAGAGATTGACGACATAGTTTGAAAAACAAAATTACAATTGTTAATAAATTATTAAATACTTTGACATTACATGTATCTTTCTACCCAGTGAACACATTTTATAGCGGCAATATAACATGGAAGTTACATGTAATTTAACATTGTTATTCTTGTGATATGTAGGTGCTATATGACATGGAAATAACCTGTTACGTAATATTTGTTATACGCAAGTGATCTAGCTGTTATACATCGTTTTGGCGTTACAGTTATTCAACAAAAATTGTATAATCGTAACATAACACGTTCGTATCAATGTTATTACGGAACGATGCGTCGTAGTTGACTCAAAAATCAGACATAACATATCCTGAATGATAGATCTATTTAATAATAAAAACAATTATTATAAAGATAATGTTTTCAAAAATAACGATTTGTCTACAATTACTGCAAACAAAAAATATACAAAATCTAAATTCATCATGTGCTGAACAAAAACAGAATAATAAATGTATAATACTATTCAATTTTTCTTAGAATTATGATCTATATAGTTAACCATCTAATTAATCATTTGAACGCTTCAAAGATTAGTGCTAAATAGATCGCAATTTCCATCAAATTATTAAGGTTATGGAAAAAGATAAATTTAACAATGAAATTAATAAGTAAATAAATTAATGCTATTTATTTTTAATATGTTTTGCAAAATTTAATTGCTTTTATAAAAAATAATATAGTCGCGTCAGTTTACATATAGGTACATGTAGACAATAACAAGTACCCATATCGATGAGTCAAATTGGCGTAGCAGGTAGAGTACAAGGTTCGTAATCCTAAGGTCCCGGGTTCAAACCTAGCAGCGGCAAGTAAGAATAAAATAAAAAATAACATAATTTAAATTTAATTAATTAATAAAAATTTATCCTAAATGTAGTATGTGCTGTTGATAAAAATAATTTCAAAAAAATGAAATTTTAATTTAATTTAATTTTTTTTTGTAACTGTTGTGTAACGGTTAGATAACATGTAATTATAACATGTTATATTGCTGAGTCGGAAATTGTAACTTACATGTAAGTTACGTGTAATTTCAGAGTAACGTAACCTGTTATATTCGGTTACATTGCTGTTACACTGCTGCTATATTACTGTGTTCACTGGGTATATAAAATAAGATCAACATTTTTTGGAACTTTATATACATTAATTAATTAACTATTATTGCTAGTTATAAAATAATATTGTGACATATGCATGCACACGTAGCGTGCACATATAGAAATTAATAAATTAAAAAAATAATCAAATAAAAAAATAATCAATAGAGAAAACTAACGTTCAAAAATTTTTTGTTTGAGTAAAATACTCCACAGTGTACACACGCACGGATGCACGCACTTCTCCCCCCCCCCCCAATCTCTCTCTCTCTCTCTCTCTCTCTCTCTCTCTCTCTCTCTCTCTCTCTCTCTCTCTCTCTCTCTCTCTCTCTCTCTCTCCGTCTCTCCCGGTCTCTCCCGGTTTCTCCCCGTCTCTTCCGGTCTCTCCCCGTCTCTCCCGGTCTCTCCCCGTCTCTCCCCGTCTCTCCCCGTCTCTTCCGGTATAAATAACCATTTATACAAATTTGACAGCTGTCAAAATTCAATCGCAATGATTACTCTCGCAACACGAAATAAGCGCAACGAGAGAACCAATCGGCATCGCGGAAAAGCGACAACAATACTTCGATAGATGCAAGTATCGATGCCATGCCCTTTTTTAGAAAGGATATACAACTCATTTATTCTCGGAGGTTTGGATTAATGAACAAACTGAAACCTGGATGTTACAAGTCTGATGAATGCAGACTATTCATCAATTCTTCTAAGAGAAACTTGAAAGCAGTGTTGCTGCACAATACTATTGCTGTACAATGTATATGCCTCCATTCCTGTAGCGCACTCGGTAGTGATAAAAGAAGAGTATATAAACCTGAAAACAGTTCCTGAAAAAATTAAATACACAGAATATAGGTGGAAAATTTGTGGAGATCTAAAAATTCTCATTATATTTTGGGTCAACAATCAGGTTACACAAAAAATCCGTGCTTCTTATGTGAATGTGATAGTAGAGATCGAACGAACCATTACATAAGAATGGCCGACAAAAACGTCTTTGCAACCTGAGTCTAAAAACATTATAAATAAACTGTTAGTTAAGCCTTCAAAAGTTATAGCTTCTTCCACCTCTTTATATCAATTAGGACTCATGAAACAATGGGTAAAAGATTTGAATAAATAATGTGAATGCTACTAATATTTACAAGAAAAATTTTCCAACATCTTTGATGCAAAATTGCGAGAAGAAATTTTCGATGGACTTCAAATACATAAAACGTTGAGAGACAACAATTTTGTCACCAAAATAAATGAAGACAAAACCCTGGTGAAAATGTAAAATTAAAGCGTAAGTCAAATGTAAAGGGAGAATAATATAAGCGTTAACAAACCTTCTACGAAGCGTAAATTAAAACAATGAAATGTAAAAGAAGCGTTAACATTTTTTTTACATTTTATTGTTTCAATTTACGCTTCGTAGAAGGTTTGTTAACGCTTCTATTACTCTCCCTTTACATTTGACTTACGCTTCAATTTTACATTTTCACCAGGGTTTTGTCTTCATTTATTTTGGTGACAAAATTGTTGTCTCTCAACATTTTACGTATTTGAAGTCCATCGAAAATTTCTTCTCGCAATTTTGCATCAAAGATGTTGGAAAATTTTTCTTGTAAGAGCAACATGACTGAGTTTCAAAGGTGTCACAAAAAATTTTCTAGAAAACTTCAAAAATTAAGATTGCAGACAAAGAATGGCGGAAATGATGACGGGGAACTATAGAAAATTAGGTTGCTTAATGAATCTTAAGTTGCATTTCTTCGATTCTCATATCGATCGGCTACTTTCCAGAAAATCTAGGTGATTATAGTGAAGAACAAGAAGAAAGATTTCATCAGGGCATCAAGGAGATGGAGAATCGATATCAAGGCAAGTGGGATATGAACATGATGGCTGATTTTTGCTGGATGCTCAAACGAGAGTCTCCCCAGCTAGCAAAATGACGCAAACTTTGCGCGAAGTTTGCCGCAAACTCGAGCAAACCTTTGCAACAAAATTACGACAAGGTGTGTCCGCATTAAGCTTAGCTTTTGCTGGCAAGGCTTGTTGTAAATAGTATGACACATATTTAATGCAAATAACAGGGTAAAATTTGCTAGTAAAGCATAACAACAAATTTGCAGCAAGAACAAGGCAAACCTTGCTGTATACAATATGATAACAAATTTGTGGCAAGAATAGAGCAAACCTTGCTGTACATAGCATGATAGCAAATTTGTGGCAAAAACAAGGCAAACCTTGCTATGCACAATATAATAGCAAATTTGTGGCAAGAACAGAACAAATATTGTCGAAATTTAGATCAACAAAAATAAAATATTAGACTGATTAGTCCAACATCAAATGTGAATGGTGCAATCGTACTTGGTTCTCTGTTCTCGATGAGCCCCTTTTATTAATCCAGTAGGTAAATCTTTTTCACGAGAAATGCGCCATCTCGAGATAGATAGTAAAGTCAGAAATAAAGTTTAAAACCCGATAATGCAACCCTGTTATTTGCATAAAATGTGCGTCATACTATTTGCGACAAGCCTTGCCAACAAAAACTAAGCTGTTTACGGACACACCTTGTCGCAATTTTGTTGCGAAAGTATGCTCGGCAAGTTTTATTTTGTTCTTGCTACCAATTTGCCGTTATTCTGTGCTTAACAAGATTTCCTGTTTCTGCCATAAATTTATTGTCATGTCGTGTAGCAAGGTTTGCTCTGTTATTTGCTTAAATTTTGCATTTTATCGTGTCGAAACAAATCTTGTAATTTCTATACGTAATATTTATGTACAAGTCTTTCTCTGTTATTTGCAGCATCGTGTGATGAAAACTTTTGCCGTAAATTTGCTCGAAACTTTTAGAAAACAAAGCAACAGACATTTACTTGTCATAAAATTGTTGTCAAAATTGAAACAATCCTTGCTGTAAAGCTTTCACGATATGTGATTTTAAGAGGCCTGGCTAGCTGGGTCCGTGAAAGAAAAGAAACGTAAGAGAAAGCCACTGCACAGAACTTTTGAAAATAAAAGAGTTAGGTACAATAGAAAAAGGGAGTAAATTTTCTACGCTATTCATTCACAGAAGTTCAAACTTGTCATACGTATTGAATTTTCCCCGTGTAATGTGGTTACGCAAGTCTGCACGCTCTGGATTATATATTTGTGACCCAAACTGCTTTTACAAAGTTCTTTTTTACAAGGTGTTTTTTTGAGGTTAGGAAAAAATGAGCCAATTCAACAATTCTGACCTTGAATTTGGATTCAGCGGGTCAAAATACATAAAAATCGACCAGTCTGGTCCGCCGGACCAAGATTTAAAAAAATTTTTGAGGTTAGGAAAAAATGAGCCAATTCAGTAATTCTGACCTTGGATTTGAATTCAGCGAGTTAAAATACATAAGGATTGATTAGTCTGGTCCGCCGAACCAACCACTTTTTTTGTGTGCCTGTGAAATTGTTCAAAGTGCCGTCCTCTCTTTCGAACACAAAATTTGGCTCTTTACATAATATCCCGTTGCACAGTGTACCATGTCTATATATAATAATGATACTTTTATAGCACCGAACATTGTGGTAAGGTTGTAGAAAGATTACAATCTTACACATGTTAATGAGAATGTTACTAGGATATGCCATTATTCTTACAATATAACTTCTTACAAATTAACATTGTAATATTGCCGAAAGATTAATAAAATGTTATTTTAATATTCCAGTTACGCGGAATTATATTATTTTTCTCTGTTTAATATGCATATTTTTTATACATATTTCTGTAATATTTTATTTAATAAAATAAATTAGACTTACTCTCTAAATTTTTTAGGGTAAAAATCTCACTCAAAATATGAAGTAATAGACCGAGTCATTCAAGTTAAAGTAACTTCTTAATCTTACAAAATAAATTCCTTCATACTTTATCAAGAAGTGAACATTTTTACTTTTTATTTTGGAGGGAATGTTTTCTTGGAGTAAATATTTCATTCGTAATTGAAGAGTCACTTTACTGTTCCGTCGTCTGTTAGTACGCAACGCCGCCGACAGACGGCTTAATTCTCTCGGGAGTAAGGTGCAGTCGACGTACTACATAAAGACCATCCGCAGCGCGATTAAGGCAAGCAAAGTTAATCCGCGGGCTAGCGACAGTTTGGACCTAATCATTTCACCAAAGCTGATTTTTATTTATAAAAAAGTTATTGTGCTAATAAGTAAAACAACCGTCAGCTGACGTAATAGCGGTGAGGACGGCTGCAGTAGTGCCTCCCACGTGATAAAATAAAGAAATATTAAAAATTAGTTTCATTATCAAAACTCGAAATTTTTTTACTGTTTAATTATGCTCTAAAATTGTAGAAAATAAAAGTCAGTTAGTAAAACAGTTGGGGAAAAATGCGTCAGCTACTCATGTAAACGCGTGAAAAAAAAAATTGAAGTTTAATGACTACAAAAGCTTAAATTTTTTTCTGTAAAAGTTTATTAAATGTATTTAACAAAAAAATAGTCGGCTAAATAAGTAGTAAAAAAAACCGTCAGCCAATACAAAAACATACGTAGCGCGTCCGCAACTTTGCTGCATTTATTCGAGTACCGCATTGCGATACATATTACGTTAACTGACGGTCTTTCCTACTATTTTCCTAGCTATTTTTTTCTCGACTTACCGCACTTGTCACACAATATACCATTGTTTAACAAAGGCGGAAAGTCGGCTTGTTTCACCATGAGTGCGGGAAGTAGACGCACGTCTACCGCACCGAGTCGAAGACGAGTGTTGCCAATGTTGCATATCGTACTTTTTGTTATCAATGCTGTTTGAAAGTTGGCGCGCATGAGTAGAGATGATAAATGGTAGCGCTATAGGAACGCTCTCGCAACGCTATAGCAGTGCTCTCGTGACACTTTCTTATCGCTTTTTCGGCACTCCAAGCGTTCTCTTGACATTTCTGTTTCACCCTTGCGGCGCTCTTGCAATAATCACGTGATTAGTATAGCGCTAGTTTGATATGTCGCGGGGCGCTGTTAAAGCGTTGTTGCTATCTGCTGATATGAATTACGATCATCTTCGCATTCGTTTCATTTGTCTCATTTCTCATTCCTTTCGAGTCGTTTAAATTTTGTAGAGAGTTCAACAAGTCACGCGTGTATGCTTTTCAGTTGCATACGGCATATTTTTGTAGTACTATAGCATTTTTCTATCGAGTTTAAGTGTGCTTTTGTAGTTTATATAGTTCTGTCCTGAGAATCAAGAGATACAAAATGATATCTTGAATCTTGGCTTTTGTTAATATGGCTAGTCACAGGAAAGTCTCAGGACTCAGGAGCATTTTTTGTAATCGCGAGTTAATTGCATGACCAATCACCACGAAAACGATAAGTATCAAAGAGCTTTTTTCTGTGCTTATTTCACTGGATTCAAACATACATATGGCAATTCATATGTATATATGACGATTCAAATATATATATGGCCTATATTCTCAAATATGAGATTGTACTGTTATATTTCAATTTCTGTTGTTTATAGCTATTCTTGAAGTATAATTATATTATGACATGTTAATAATTTCATGTGTACATCTTGAGTTAAATGTGTATACATTTTTTGATAATCTTTGCTGAATGACTCACCACATGGAGTTTCTAGTATTTTCTGTAATTATATTTACACTTCCTATCTACTTATACTTTTAATCATATTTACATGACTTTAATAAGAATTAATCCTTCTCATTCGAACCAATAAAAACTAATAAGTTTTATTATTAATATCCTTTCTCTTTACAATTTAATAATTTTCCTAGGATTAATCATTCTTTTTAATCTAATAGAATCCATATTATATTAAAACTGCAATTGTAAATAATTTTACTAACTCTTCTAATAAACAAATTTAATTATAATGTTAACGATACTTTCATTTTGCTTAATCAAATTATATTTTCATTCATACAAATGAATTCTTAAAACTTGAACATCTCAAAGATTAGCAGAGTAACATCATTCTCCTACAAACATTATGTTATGGTTTATCAAATACCTATAAACGTTGTCACATTCTGTTTTTTATTATATTTCAATATTATGAAAATGTGTTCGATTTAACAGATCTTTATATAATTTATGGCTTATGATATGATATATTTTCACATATGATACATTTTCACATGATCTATTTTCTGTGTTTCTGATACCGTATTATCTATGATTTGACATGTTTGACTACTCGTTTAATGCTGCATAAATTGATGATATTTACTTATGTATATTTTTGTTATGTATGCTATGTTCTAGGATGATTTTTTCTATATTTTCAATTTTATTGAATGCTACTATAAAAGAATTTGGAACACCACTTTTTTTTGGATTATATTTTTTAAATAATGGTTAGAAGAACACTTTTGAAAATACTAATTTAAATTAGAAGGTATCTTCTATTAAATAATATAGTAATTTTTATAATACTGTTTCGTATTTTTTAAATAATCATTGATTTTGTAATACATGTCAAAAAGGGTATTTGTCGAAATAAGCGCCTAATTTGGAACCCGTACATATACGATCGAAGTATCGTAAGTATATTAATATTACATTTTATTGATTTATACATTTTATTTAAGTTACGTAGTTTTATAGACTCTATGTTATTCCGTTAGGTTTGCCTAAGAAGCACATTTTTTAACAGGCACGCTTTTTTCCAAATTGTCTATTGTCTCTCATGAAATCCCGCCGAAACATTTAGATTATTATACATAGGTTATATATATTAATGTTACGATCACAGCCTATCTGTACTACGGTTACGGCATAGTAACAGTTATTATTACTAAACGTCTAATCTCACGAAGTGTTCCAATTTATGCACACACGACAACTATATGTTTACAACTGCACTGCAAAATAAATATAAAAGAGAAAAATGAAAAGAAACAATTTAGGAAACTATAAACATGTGAAATGATGGTAATGTTATTGATAATGCACTTACTATTGTTTAAACTGTGCAATTTGTAATAGAAAATTGTACAAATAAAACTCTCGGTTTTGACGAATTCGTTTTTAGCAGATTTTATGTAAAAAAAAGCATAAATATATAAAATATGGGTTTTTATTTCTTTAATTAACCAAACGGATCATGTTTTCATCGGTATTCGTACGGTGCAATGTTTAGTTTCCGGGAAATAAGGGGGTTAATTCTAATTTAGAAAACTGTTTCAAATCCAGTGCCTTTTCGTCAATCTGTCTACATCATTCTAATTTATCACACGTCTATCTAGTTCTTTCTTTATATTCTCATAAATTAAAAAGTATTTATTAATTGACTTTATTCGTTGAATTATAAATTTCCTCGCACATCTCAAAAATTCAACTGGCCTCAGTGTGTTTTTTCAACAAATGCATCGAAATGTTTTTGAGTGTCCCTGGGTCCTCACGAATTGAGAGATTAGCCAAGGTTAGGTTCGCGAAAATGGAAATCAAAGACTTTGCGAACGAAAGCGGAGCACGAAAAAAATGACTTTCAACGCACTGATAACAAAAAATTGTTTTTGTTATATATGTTCGTGGAAAACAGTCTCTTTTGTATTATTTTTTTGTGCGTAAAATCGTTGATTTCAACATCTTAACATTATTGCACAGTTTTTGTTTTCTAATAGAAAAGACCCCGGTCTCTTTTATTGGAAAACAAAACAGTACATGGTATCCACGTTAATGCTACTTGGATCGGCATCGTGAAATGCACATGAAATTTGAGTGGACATCCGCTCAAAAACGGTACTAGAATCTATATGGATGCGATTATATTCGATGTAGAAACTACGATGTAAAAATTTTACGAATTTTAGAAACATTCTTGTAATATATACGTACTCTCTAAATTCCTTGGAGTGAAACGTCACTCCAAAAGAATGGAATTTTACTCTATGTGGTAGTGAAATACGGCCACTCGAAATGGAGTGACATCTCACTTCTTATAAGAATGAATTTTTTGCTCGATCTCTTCACTTGACTGGAGTGAAGGTCACTTTTCTTGTAGCGAATCGTTCATTCAATTAAACTGAGTAAATCATAAAAGTATTATGTGGCGGTCCTCACATCGGGCAGAAAGCTAATTATTGCTTGTCTTAACCTGCTGCGAATGGTCTTTACCCACACAGCACACTTTATCCTGAGGATATCCCAAATTATCCCAGACAGATGAAGGCGATCCCACGGATATCTCAATGAGTAGCTCCCGGGATATCCTACAAAAATATCTTAAAATATCGTAAAATATCTTAAGATATCATATGATATCTTATTAATATATTTCGATATCCCCCAAAAATATCTTAAAATATTATAAGATATTGTAAGATATTCATTAATATCCTATTACATCCAAATAATATCCCATCATACCTTTTTTATCTCTACAATTAATGGAGCATAAATCAAGTGTAAAGGGAAAGTTAATTATAATGTAACAAAAAAGTGACAGAAGTGTAAATTAAATCTTTAAGAAACGTAGATTAAAACGTCAGAACATAAAGAAAGTACACTTATGGAAACAATGTGGCATATTAATAATATGCCACATATACTAAAAAATTATAAAAAATGACATTAAAAAAATTGTTTTATTTTATACAAACAGAGCAAAAACAGATTTTTTAATAAGTTAGTCTACATACTATTTTGCGCGCATATATAAAAATAGTAAAAAAAGTAAAAAAAATTGTAAAACTTTATATTTATTTATAAAAATATAAGTTAACTATACATGTTTTATCCTTCTGACAACATCTATTGTAATGATCTATAACAAATATGAATCCATAAACAAGAAGTGTTTATGGATCACCACGAAGCGTTAGAATGCGTACGGTCTTCGAAGTCAAGCGACATCGGCGAGGGTTGACACTTGGATGGGTGACCGTTTTTTCAGGTATAGAGATATTAAACTATTAAACATGCTTTAACAGGTACGACTGTGGCTTGGCTGAAACATGTTATATTATAGTCTTCTTTCTCTTACAAAATTGCCGTAAAAATAATTAGAATTTTTTATTTTTTGTTCAAGTTTTTTTCAATTCTTAGAAACTCTCAAAAATACTTAGAAATATTCAAAAATTTTTTTAATTAATCAAAATTTTTTATTTTTTAAGTTTTTCCGAGAAACGTTTCAATTATAAAAAATCGAAACATTTATCATAAATCCTGAAAAAAATTTTTTTAATTCTGACAAATTTTTTTACTAGGGTATATTACGATATCTCAGGAAATCCCTTGGACATCCTCTGGATATCGTTTGAGATATCTACAGGATGTCAAATCAGTGGACATTTGTGCATCCCTTGGATATCCCTCGGATATCGCAGACGGTCCACGGATATCCAACGATATTGCGATATCCTAAAATGACATCTTAGGGACATCCCTAGGATAAAGTGTGCTGTGTGGGTATATAGCGCGTCGGGTGCACCTTACTCCCGAGAAAGTTACGCTGCCTGTCGATGGTGCCATGCACTAACTGGCGGACAAGCGCGCGGCGTTTCTTGAAATATCCATATAAATTTTCTCTAAATATTTCTTAACAGATATATCCATAGAAAATCTAATAGATATTTTAGAGATAAAAGAATTCGATGCAGTGATGAAAAAAGAATATTGCACATGGATAACTTGTGGAAAAACCTGCATCCACGTAATCTATGTGGATTCTACATGGATGTCACATAACTGTTTTATTGGGGGATTGTCCTAGAGATTGTAAAAAGCATTTAAAACAATCGAACAAAACATTTTCTTCATCAATGTAAGTGTCATTCTAAAACAGACCACAAACAATTTGAATATAAATTGACAAAATGGCGGATTTTATTAAAAAAATCAATTTTTGGGCCTCAATTTTTTAATAGTTTTTTTGTAAAAAAAAATTATTATAAATATCAATGTAATTGTGGTGTATTCCATGGAGAAAATATTGCTTTACATTTTAAAAAAATTGGTGATGCTATCTTGAATATTGCGTGCTCTATCACTTCTGCCAGCTCAAAAAACGTTGTTTTCAAAATAATGCGCTTAGTTTTAAGTTGGGTTTTCATTGATGTAAATCTTTATTTTGATACTCACAACTGATCAGCTGTGTTGTACACACACTTAGGGATATTAAATTATGCAATAAAAATTTTAAGCTGACAAAGTAGAATGGATTGCTTTAACTGGTAATATTTTACCAATTATTTTATTAAGAATAAATTGTCAGTTTTATTTGACGATGTACTCCTACGAGCACAGTTAATTTTTCACCATGAAAGAGTATTATCCATTTTAGTTGTGAAATACGCAAGGTTATAAATGCGTGTTTTCCATATAGATAGATAACTTGCGATGGCTCAATATCCTGGCAGATACAGATTTAAATCTACTAGACCTTTTTTGTGGGCACGTGTTTTTTGAGAATATATAAAAAGTTTAGTCAACCATCGGCTAAAGTAATAGAGAAAACAAGGTATGTAATGCTATTATTGCGGTTTTTTATAACGTTACGCCAAACATGGTACCGCCCAAGAAGCGCAAGACATTAAATCAATCTTTCAAAACATTAATTTTATGAACATTATGACATAATATTTTATAAATATTTTTAATATTATTATTCCGTAGCTTAATATTACTAAACATTATAATTACAGTGTAAATATTGTTAATGTCTTACACAAATATTTTTCATACTGACGTTGTATACAATATTAAGAAAAACATGCAAACGTTACATTATAAAATTTCATTGTAATGACGTGCTAATATTTTGGTTATTGAGCGTGCAATGCGTAATATTGTACGAAGGGCCAAACTCTGTGTTCGAGAGAGAAAACGGTAATTTAAACAATTTTTGCATTTATCAATATAAATGGATTAGATCTTCCAGAAAAATCATTATAAAAAATGTACCATGTTATCTACCGTTAGATGAATAGAAAATGATAACGCATTATTGAATCCTGCTGCAAAAAATTAGTGAGACATATTTTTCGGTGTCACAAATCGTGCTTCGCTCTCCGCTCACCAACGAGTGTCATTTACCACTCGCTCCTCGTCGCTCGTTCCTTGCCATTTGCCGCGTGCCATTTGTCGCACTCCTCTTGCCGTGCGTTTATCGTCGCTGACACCGCCTCCTTCTGCCTGCATTAATGTTCACCGTCGTGCTCATTCGCTCAAATATTTTAATTAATAACTTAATAACTGTTACATATTTCATAAAACAGTATAATTTCTTTTCTTGATTTGGCTCAATTTATATACACCTTTCATTGTATTAGTTTTTTTAGACACCTTGTGTAAATGTGTGTGTGTGTAAATTTAAATACAGATATATATATATATATAAATTTTGAAATTTACTTATATGTATATAAATTAATATGTATCAAAATTAAAATTATTTCCTCTTCCTTCTCTCTCTCTCTCTCTCTCTCTCTCTCTCTCTTTCTCTCTCTCTCTCTCTCTCTCTCTCTCTCTCTCTCCTCTCTCTCTCTCTCTCTCTCTCTCTCTCTCGCTCTCACCTCCTCTCAATCCGGTCTCCTCTCTCTCCTCTCCTCCTGCCCTCTCATCCCTCGTCTCCCTCTCGCCCTCGTCTCTCCTCTCTCCCTCTCTCCCTCTCTCCCTCTGTTACGAGAGGGAGGTACGTAAAGCTCCGTCAAGGGGTCCCTCTCTCGCCCTCTCTCCTCTCGTCCTCTCACTCCCTCTCTCCCAATCTCTGCCCTACTGATCCTCCCTCTCGAGCGAGAACGCTGCAAAGAGAGAACGAAAGACTCGAAACGAGAGAAACTGGAACCGAGCACCAGAGAGATAAAGAGAGAAAGAGAGACCCCCATAAAGGCGATCTCGATAACGATAGCAGCTCACCTCAGATCTCGAGACAACCGCAATAGAGACGCCGCCCTAGAACTCACCATGCCTATCCGACAGATCCCTCCTCTCTCCTCGCCCTACCCCCCCTCTCTCTCTCTCTTTCTCTCTCTCTCTCTCTCTTTCTCTTTCTCTTTCTCTCTCTCTCTCTCTCTTTCTCTCTCTCTCTCTCTCCCTCCCTCCCCCCCTCTACGTTCCCTTTTTTGTTTTGTTTTTA
Source organism: Monomorium pharaonis (assembly GCF_013373865.1). Lineage (NCBI taxonomy): Eukaryota > Metazoa > Arthropoda > Insecta > Hymenoptera > Formicidae > Monomorium > Monomorium pharaonis. Next base: position 12,208,313 of record NC_050472.1, on the reverse strand, counting down.
TTGTAAGATTATATTTTATCAAAATAAAAACCAATGAACAAGGGCTAGTAAGGGTTAAGCGTGGTAATTGGTACGCAATGTTTGTGTTAGCATAACTTTCTTGATTTAATCTTCAAGAACTCCAATTAATTTAATCTTTAAAAAGGTCCTTTCGGCTATATGTTTTAGGCCATCTTCAATGAATAAATAAAAACGTAGAATTACACGTATGCTGAGTTAGTGACTGATAATAGTAAGTTGGGTGACATGTAATGAATCCAACTTCAGTTGAAAGACTGTGCGATGATCTCGACTGTTGATCATCTGTTGGATATGTATTGTTAATTTTCTATAGAGCAAGCAGCGTAATATTTTTTTTAAACTTAAACCTATGCTTATCGTAGAATCATCAGCAACCAACTTTTTAAAAAATTACAAAATCGTATTTGTATGTTTGTTACGCTCCAAATTCAAAATTCTCTGTCTTAAACGTAAAATAAACGTAACAATATCAATGTAAACAAATCGCTGTATACTATTATGTTGAAATTTAAGAGAAAAGAAATAATTAATTACAGATTTTGTATGAAAAATATTCGTTCTTCTTGAGTCACTGTTAAGGACAATCTATGATTGTGTTCTATATAGCACAGAAACCTTTAAAAAATATTTCAGAAAAGTTTCAAGTGAAAAGTGAAACATTTCAGAAACGTTTCCAAATGTTTCTGAGACAGCTTTCAGACAGCTCTGAGATAGCAAAATGTCCGCGATGCTTGCACTTGAAACATTTCTGAAAGTGTACTGAAAGGTTGCTGCAACCTTTCTGAAAACATTCAGAAATGTTTCAAGTGCAAGCATCGCGGACATTTTGCTATCTCAGAGCTGTCTCAGAAATATTTTGAAACGTTTCTGAAATGATTTACTTTTCACTTGAAACATTTCTGAAATATCTCTGAAAGGTTTCTGTGTTATATGGGTGCACTACACGCAGAAAAAGGATTTGTTACCAAATCTAAAATTTTTAGCCATGAAAGATGTGTCTTTAAGACACAATAATAAATAATATCGTAGGCGCCGAGAGCTCACTACGATAGTATAGATTGATCCGTTTTCTGTCACCGTGGTCTGCTTTATGTAGCTTGTGAAGTGTGAATTGCATTACGAGAAAAGCGCCGCGTGCATCACCTAGTGACGGTCTGCGAACAATATATGTGCTGGATTATTTTATAAGAAAGTTTTGAAAGATAACTCAACTGAAAGTTTTCAAGATAGCGTGTGAAAGATGTCAAAAATAACTCAACTGAAAAATTTATTAAATTACTTTATGCGAAAGGTTTCAAAAATAACTTTCTTGAAAGTTTTCAAAATCTATATCATGTGAAAGGTTTTGGAAATAACTCAATTGAAAAGTCTGTAAAAATATGTCAAATAAAATGTTTTAGGGGTAACTCAACTAAAAGTTTCAAATTTATTGCATGTGAAAGATTTCAGAAAAAACTTTTTTGAAAGTTTGTTAAATTGTTTCATGTGAAAGGTTTCAGAAATAATTAAATAGAAAGGTCTGTAAAAATATTTCATACGAAAGGTTTCAGGGATAACGTGTACTGAAAGTTTCGACAAATTCTTTTCATACGGAAGGTTTCAGAAATATTTTTGTTGAAACATTTCAAATGACATATTACAGAATTCTTTCAAAATTATTGCACATGAACTGTGAAAGGTTGAAACCTTTCTGAAAGCTTTCTGAAATAATCTGTGCTATGTGGGGTATTAGTAAAGTTATATTAGTGTAGCATCTGTTATGGTCAAATTTTCATGTGAGTTAAGCCTTCGGCACACGATACGATTTTTCATGCTAGATCGCATACGAGGCGTCTTACTACGTATCCTCATTGGCTTACGATTGGTGACATAATCGTCCGAGCCAATCGCGGCACGTATTAAGATGACTCGTATGCGATCTAGCATGAAAAATCGTATCGTGTGCCGAAGGCTTTCGATTGTACCCAGATAGCACAGGATGTCCTTAGGATCATCCTGAATATGTCCCGGAATGTCCTGGGATCTTGTCACGATATAATATAATATAAAATTGTATTATTGTAAATATTGTATATAAATATTTTATGTATAAATTTGACTTCTAAAGTAAGTTTAGAATGTTAAATTCCATGATAGTATTAATATAAATTAAAATTCTACTCATTTCTTAAGGACATCCTTGGGATGTCCTGAGGATATATGTATTCTAGCTGAAAACGTTATTCTTAAAATATTGTATAAAAAGTTTCATTAGCTACAAAATATCTGAAGATAAACTTAAATATGATGACTGTATAAATACCAAACATTTTAGATAGCACAGAATATTCTGAGAATATAATATCCTGAAAGTCCTCAGGACATCCTAAGACAGTCCTCAGAACATCCTAAGACAGTCTTCAGGACGTCCTAAGACGTCCTAAGATAGTCCTCAAGACATCGTACGAAAAATCTTCAGGACATCCTACGAAAGTCCTCAAGGCATCCTAAAACAGTACTCAAGGACATCCTGGATGTATATTAACTTTTGAAAAAGACGGTAAATTAATATAGCAAGTGAGAAATTTGAGAATATCGTACGTATTTCTGGAATATATTGCAAAATCAAATGTGTAAAAATATCGACTTTAAAGTCAGATTGAATGTCTACACTTATTGAAACAATGTGGCATATTAACAATAATAGATCATACTAATAGGGGAATTTTGTCTATACTTAAATTTTTATGGTGTATATTGATGATAGTTGAGATAAAATTAATTGCACCTAAAATTGAGGATATTCCTGCAATATGTAGGGAGAAAATAGAGAGGTCAACAGAGGCTCCCCTATGAAAAATAAGATGATAGGGGTGGATAAATTGTTCAGCCTGTTCCTACCCCTGAGTTAATGAAACTTCTAAGAAGTAATAGGGTGAGAGAGGGGGGTAGAAGTCAAAATCTTATATTATTTATACGTGGGTAAGCTATATCTAGAGATCCGAGTATGAGTAGTACTAAGAAATTTCCAAAACCTCCAATTATAAATGGTATAACTATAAAGAAAATTATAATAAAGGCATGTCTAGTAACTATTGAGTTAAAAATTTGGTCATTATTAATAATAGATCCGCACGATCCTAATTCTAGGCGAATAATTATATTATTCTTATTGATGATCCGATTATTCCTGACCAGATAGCTAGAATGAAGTATAAAATTCCAATATCTTTATGATTTGTTGAGTAAAGTCATTTATTCATAAATATAAGAGTAAAATGTTATGTCTGATTTAAGTAATAAATTGTAAATTTATTACTTAAAAAGTAAAATTTTCTAACATTAATATTTAAGTATTATAAATATTATAGATTATGCTATAGTTTAAGAGAAACATTAAATTGCAAATTTAATGAAAAAATAGGATTTTTAGTATAAAGTTGGGGGATAAATAGTAGGGTTATTTTAATTTAATATATAAGAGGATTATATTTTTAAGGTTAAGATCTATAAAAATATTTATTTATTAAGCTTAGAGTTTAATATAACTTAAAATCTTAGATTATAAATAAGGTAAGGAAGAGGAATGAGTTTATATATAAAAATGAGTAAGTTTGGAGGTGTGCTAAAGGATTATTATAATTGAGTATTTTGGATTTAAATTTAAATATAAATATTGCATAAATTAATATATTTGTATAGATAAATAATACGAGTAATGATCTTAGTATTAATATGATAAATATAATAAAATAATTAGAGTAAAAAATAAAAGTAAATATTGAGTATCATTTTATATAGAAAAATGGAAAAGGAGGCATTCCTGCAAGATTAAAAATAAAGATTAAGTTTAATATATTAAGTCTGATTTTTATATTATTAAATGAGTAATTAGTAAATAGTTTAAAATAGATTATAATAATGAAAATATTTATTATAGTTAAAGAATAGGATAAGAAGTATTTTAAAAATAATAAAAGATGACATTAAATAATTTTTTTATTCTATTTTATGCAAACGGAGCAAAAACAGTTTTTTTAATCAGTTATTCCACGTGCTATTTCGCGCGCATATGTAAAAATGATTTTAAAAAACTGTAAAACTTTATATTTATTTATAAAAATATAAGTTAACTATATATGTTTTATCCTGACATCATCTATTGTAGAGATCTATAACAAGTATGTATGCATAAACAAAAAGTACTCATGAATCATCACAAAGCGTTAGGATGCGTATGGTCTTCGAAGTCAAGTAACGTTGGCGATAGTTGACACTTAGATGGGTGACCGTTTTCTCGGGTACAGAGATTAAACATACTTTAACTGTACGACTGTTGCTTGGCTGAATCATGTATAGTTTTATTCCTCTTACAAAATTATCGTAGAAATAATTTGAACTTTTAATTTTTTGTTAAAGTTTTTTTTAATTCTCAAAAACTTTTAAAAATACTTAGAAATATTAAAAAATTTTCTAAATTAATCAGAATTTTTTTTTAATTTTTCTGAGAAACGTTTAAATTCTTATAAAAAATCGATGCATTTATCAAAAATCCTAAAAAAAATCTAAAAAATCTGACAAAAAGTGGTCATTATTTGCTATTCCTGAGGATGTCCTAAGGAAATCCTATGGTATCCTTAGGACGTCCAATAGACTGTTCTCAGGATGTCCTGAGAACTAAAAAGTGGCGCTCGTTTGCTATTCCTCAGGATATCCCGAGGACGTCCTGGGATAAAATCAGGACGTCCTCAGGATATCCACGAAGTCCGTCCTGGACGTTCTGAGGACGTCCGTGTGCTATCTGGGTATAGAGAGTATATGTTGTGAACTTGTGTTGATTAACGCATTGTACCCGTGATCCGTGTACTGTAATAATCAAGAACAATAAACTAATTTTTGATTGGGATCAGAAACCCACGTTTTTTAGAAGATTTCTTAATTTTCTTTCACAGCACCCGGTCTCTCAAAAAAGAGATTTAATAATAAATCTTGTAGATAGAGCGTTTCTATTGTCACATCGTGAGTTTCATGAAAAAACCAGGTTTTTATTATTAGAACTTTATTAGATAATGATTATCCACTCGAATTTATTTTTAATATACATAAAATTGGGAGACAGCAAAAATCACGCATTAAAGAACACAAAAATCATATAAGATGAAACACAGACACACAGTCTCTAATAACCGAACATAGGATGCGTCTCAGTCACGAATTTGAGTGGAAGAACATTAAGATCTTGGATACTGAAAGAAATCTCAACAAAATATTATTGTCTGAAATGTTACACATAAAGAGACAAAAGAACAAACTTATTATGTGTGCGTATTAACAGTTATTATTTACATTACGTAATGTTGTTTAGTAGTATTATATAGACAATGTGAAAATCTCTTGAATGATAAACTGATTTGCGCGTGCGCGCGTGTGTGTACATATGAGTTTCAGTTTGGAAAAATAAGTAAATTTTTACGCAAGAAATCTCGATCAAAATTGAGTATGCTAATTTTAATTGGTTGCAATTGTCATCAAAAACATCAATAATTATTCTGTTACACATGGATTGTCGATTTTCCACGGAAAGCGAGATCTGTCCCCTCTTCTCCGGTACTTAAGTTCAGAACTACGTCAATAAATAATTGTTTTGTGTCACATGTGAATGTGTACTTTTATATGAGTATATCTCAAAAACTGTATCGCTGCGTTGCGTTGGTTAGTTTATGAAGGAAAAGTTGATCGGTGTGTACTTTTACCTGTATAATATACATATATTAAGGTCAAGATTTTTGTCGCAATTAATATCTTCTAATCTAAATAATTACCAAAAAATTTTTGCATTTTATTCATAAACATATAAAAAAGCTCAATGTCGCAAATTTTTTTGTTTATTTACAAATATTCTATACTAAAGATATATTTTATTTTTTGTGAGTGATTAAAATAAAAATTTTATTCTCACTTAGTTTATGTCTTATATTCAATATTTCCATAAATAGGGCTTCTAAATGATAAAATTTAAATAAGCCTTATTCGGTTTAGATAGCTTTTTAGCTTAATTGGATTTTAGCTTACCTTGAATTTTTATTTATTATTAATGCTGATACATTACAATAAACGCCAAAAAGGCAATTACAAAGACAGATTAAAAGAGGAAGATGGAAGATAAGGTAAGAATGTGAAATAATTAATTAAACCATTTACCCAAGCATAGATTGCAGAGAAAGCATACATTTATTTACATAGTACATAAGTATTGTAAATTTATGTATAAACAGCGGAAATAATAAATAAGAGTTAATTCCTTGCGATGAGAAACATATTAAAATCTTTTTTTAATTGTTTTTTGTCATTTGTTTAATATTAAAAGGTAATCATTTACATAATTTAAACTTTGAGATGAAATTGTTTAAGAAATACCGTTGTTTGTGATTATATTTTAAATTAAACATGTATAATATGTTTAATTTTATAAATTGATTCTGATTATCGATGCAAAAAGCTAAATAACATAATGCATGCCTCGTGATACTCCCATATTCCGTCTAACTATAACATATTAAATTTTCGTGTTTTAAACAAAAACAGTTAATATGGAAACTTAGAAAACTATAAAATAAGAAACCTCATCGAGACCTAGAACAATCGAATACTCCTATTGCATTTATTTATTGTTTAGTAATAAATATCATTTTATATATATAATAAACAACATTTCTTATTAGTTTTTTAAGTAATTTGACTAGCTCCAACTATATTATTCATTTTATGTATAAAGAAAATGATTTAAAATGATGTTAATTTTTGAATTAAAATATAAAATTGGTTTTATATTTTTATTAAAAAAAATAAATAAATAAAACCAATTTTATATTTTAATTCAAAGATTAATATACCATTTTATAAAATATTTTATTTTTGATTACTATTTTTAACAAAGTTTTGAAAACAAATTTTTGTAATTCTATTCTGTAGTGATGTTAAGGGGATGCTAAACCGTTCGTCAAACTTGATCGAGGTCGATAATATAGAGTTATTTGTGCATGTTATTAATAAAATTTTTGTATTTTTTTATAGATTTCGAAATCTTTTTCCAGAATTAAAGTTTGTGTATTAATATCAGCTTATAAATTTAATTTCATACCAAAAATTTAAAAAATTTTTTCAGATTGCTCTTTTGAGACACGAAATGTTTACCAATGTGTATCGTTTTTATTAAGACGCCTACGCTCAATCTGAAAGCATAGTATTGTTTCTTAATGTTCACTCGTGTGCGGATCTGACTTGATTTATACGTACAAGGTGCACAACTTTTATTACGAGTCAACATTTTGTTACGAGTCCACGCCTGACGCCAACAATTAAAAAAAATTTTTTTTTCGTATAAAATTGTTACGTTTGCACATTGTTATCGTCTATACTTGAATTGTGGAAAAGGATTTTTTATTCTGTAAATGCAATAAAAAGTTGGACATTGGAACAAATTGTACAATTCTGTCGGTAAAAGAGACGACTTTAGGATCCCCTTAATGAAAAATGGTATGTTTAAAAAAAAATTAAAAATATAATACTTTAATAGAAAGTCACAATACATTTGAAACAGATAAGACATAGACAAAAAATAAAACGTATAAGAAAAACTTATCTTAACTTTCCTCATGACATGAATTGAAATAATTTATGTATTACTTGATGAAACAGTCTTTGCATTTTTTATTTCTTGCGTTATTTATTTATTATTAACTAATTCGTTTTGACTAGCTTCTTTCAAAACATTAATAAACGTTTTAATAAAATGCAATAGAAATAATTAAAAATCTTTGAAACAACACTAATACGTTTTTATCCTCTCTTTTAACATGATTAGTAATACTAGTTATTTTTTTTATGTTGCGATTAAAATTTTTCTTTCCCTTCGACAAAAAGCAAACTATATATATTCTGTACGGCGAGAGAGCAGAAACGGAGCAAACAGGTTTTTATCCGATTCGCGCAAAAGTAAAGACCATCACACACAAAGTGACATAACTTGCATATGCATAGCATAAGAGCGCTGAGCCAATGAACATCTTATATAAATCAATATACTCGTATAAATCATTGGTTCAACGGTTTTATGCTATGCTTATGCTACACTATGCATTTTATGTGTGATGGCCCTCCCACAACACAGTCTTGTTGCTCGTACTTTTCATTAGTATCAGCAACAGATAACATGGGATTCACCAGAATATTGATAGTTATTGAAATAGTCCTTGAACAACTTAGTTTCACATTACGAGCATTTTTCCATTAGTATTCACAAAATTTTGCAGTTTTACGATGGCAGAAGCCTAAAATATTATTACATGTTTAGTGACACTGCTATTTCCTTTGAAAAAAAAAAAAATAATAATAAAGTCAGGTAGATAATAACAAATAACCATTTTAGCTAGTTTTCTTTTAGAAAATAAATCGACATAGGCTCGATAGTTGATTTGCCACGATTAAATGGAATATGATATATAGTGTGTATACAATACCTAATCTGACAATGAAATAGTAAGTGTGGGCCCGAGTGTGTTAAGGTGTTACGACGGCATCAAGGCGTTACGCTCTCCCTTCACTCTGTCTTAATCATGCGCGCTATATTTATGCTTTCTTGCCGTACAGAATATAGAAGCATCTTTTTACACCAAATTACACACTTATTCTTAGTTTTCAAAAATTTGCAAGTATTTTTTCTCACAAAAAAATACAATATATTAAGCATTATGTATAATTATTTTTTTACTACATTAATTTGTATCCTGGTTAAGTAATCATAAAATAATGCGATGCAAGTCTCCGACACCAGCAGATCATTAAATGTTCCACCACCCTTGTATTTAATCTGAGTGTTTGTTCCAATTCTCAGATATTTACAAAATAGGAGCATATATTGATCGTCTATTACCTGGAACCTCCAAGTTGGCAGATGTTACAGTAGAACCTAAACTATTCGTTGCTGTACACGAATAAGTCCCAGCATCCTCTGCACAAAAAAATACACGTAAATAACAGAATTATTATTTTTTATGTATTTAAATATAAATATTTTATTAAAGTAATTTGTAAAATAAATAAATGTAATAGGTTCTCTGACAGAAAAAAAACACTCATATATTAAGTGTTTATATTCAAAGAGGGAGGGGGGGGTTCAATTGCCCAAATTCCCAATTGCTTACAGCTTCGTTTGCACACAAATTGTACAAAAAATTTCCGATTGTCGACATTCCCAATTGCCTACATCCTGATTGTCCACACCTTTGTTTGCACATACAAAAACAATTAAAGTGCTAAAATACAATTGCACATGAGATTATTGCGCACATACACATTGCACAACACTATTTCACGCATGTACACTGCACACATGACATTATTGCGCACATGTACATTGTACACATGATACTATTGCACTCACTCTGTAAACAGGAGAGAGATGTGGGTGGACCATCCGTTGCGTGGAAAATTGCAAGCCCATGTGATTCAGTATAAGCGTGAATGTTTTGATGTGTACAAGCATAATAGTAGCATGTATGCAATATGCATGTGCGCAATAATGTCATGTGTGCAATAGTGTGATGCGTGCAATGTGTATGTGCGCAACATGACCATGTGTGCAATGCGTTTATGTGCAATAATGTCATATGTGCAATGTGTATGAGCGAAGAGTGTAAGATTGGAGTAAGAATTCTCTTTAACAATAAGTCCGGGTCCACTGCATTTTGGATATCTCACTGGAGTCCTAGGAACCAAGAGGCTTCAAAAGATTAGTCGATAGAGTTTGAAGAATCACAGCTATCCACTCTTAATTCAATTCAGCCAAGAAGTAAGACACAAAATTAAATTTGAACCAAGGTCTCTCTCTTTCTTAAATAACTTAATTGAGTCATAGTTGAAGATAGTTTCTTCCAGATTCCAAGACAAAGTCGTTAAAACGAGAGTTGGTTCGGCGGAGTCAGGCGGGCCTGTGCTTTTTTGGACAAGGAGAAAATATCTTAATAGTTTAAGGTTCACTTATCCATACATCCTCGAATACAATTCATTCATCCACATATTCCCAAAGAACTTGAATGTGATCCTCGGTCATCCATACAGACTTTTTTAATAATTTTTTCTCGCCGCCTACCACCACTTTAGAAACAATAAAATGAGCAATATGCCTCCTTGTCTTTAAATTTATTATTTATTTCCTAAAAATTAATTAAAGTAAATAAATTGAAATCTTTGTAATCTGCGATCTCAGCAAATTAATAATGTCCAAATACACAATATAGTTGCTCTAAACTATATTATATTCGAAACCACACAAATGTATTTTGATTATGCCATCACTTTGTAAATTCGTAAATTATTAAGTAAAGTAAATGATAAACAGACGACTTTAACTTTTTAACTTGTGTTTTAAATATCAATCTTTGTAATTTTAAAAATAAACACATGTAAAAATAAACGTATAAGAATACTTATGTTAAGTTTCAAACAATTTTCTATTAATTTGAATTTCAAGTGACCTCCCTCTTCTTCTTAAACAGAAATTGCACGCAATTAATTCCCGAGTTAAACCTATTGAATGTATATGTATATGTAAACTGTCCTACCAGCACACTGTTGGAAGGTGCCATCTGCTAATCTAAGAGCTATTGTCTATTGGCAACCCTGTTTTTCTTTCTCGATCTCTAGGGAGTTTTTTTTCTAGAGTTGGTTATATAGCTCGGCCCCTTGCTGTCCGAGACTGAACGAAGTGTCGTTTAATAAAGTTCTAATAAAGTTCGGTTCTTTTGATAATATCTGTGTTCTTTTCATAGCCGATTACCATACCATCACAGGTTATGGGCCCAGCTACGCTTTGAAATTGCATTGAGTATTTTTTTTTCTCTTTTTGTGATTTTTTGTTCGGATCGGCATCGAGACGTCTAGAAGTCAATAGACACAGGTTAAGAAATGGCCGACAGCGGACAGCAACAAGGAGATGATTACAGTCGAGTTGCGACAAGCATTCGCAAGTTGGGAAGCGATGATCAGTGGGAAACGTGGAAGTGGCAAATAGAGCTTTGTTTGAAAGAATAGTGTCTTTATACAATCGTGGATAGAACTCGTTCGTGTCCGGCACCGCCAGAAGGCGACGCGGAACCGTCAGACGCGTACAAACGCTGGCAACGCGACAATGCGCGCGCGGCGCGTATAATCGGTACAGCACTCGAAGAAGACGCTGTCATGCACGTTCGTAAGAAAACTGATGCTAAAGGAATCTGGGATACGCTATTATCAGTGTTCGAACAATCGTCCCTGCAGAGGTTATACACACTGTTCGACAGCTTCTTCGAAATCTCGAAAGATGATGCTACTTCTGTTACAAAGCATACTTCACGATTAGCGAACGTGTTCGATGACATTCTTCAAGAATTACAGAAAAAGAACGTAAATGCCACACTCTCACTCTCGCTGCTTCATCATCGTATATTCAAAACGCTCGAGCCAGAATATCAATATTATCGTTCGACTTGGTACCGCGTTCCGGAAAACGAGCAAACGACAAAGCTTCTCATCGAGAATTTGCGTTCAATTGAAAGTTCATTAGTGACACATGCAACGCAGCAAACAGCCGGTTTTTTCCACGCAAAATCGAAACCTCAAAATCGATCGAAGAATCAACACAAATCGGCAATAGATACTTCTTCAGTAACTGAAAAGAAAAAAAAACGTTCGTGTAATTATTGTAAGAAAATCGGACATATTATCGCAAATTGTCAAAAAAGAATCGCCGCAGAACAGAGAGCAACGACTGCCAATGCCAATAACAATAATAACAACAAGAGTTTCGACACCAGCTCAAAAGATAACAGCAAACCAAGTACGTTTTTAGCTACCGGATTGACAGTCAATACAAACTTTATTTCAGCTGATTCCTGGATTTCGGACTCTGGTACAACAAATCATATGACTGCAAATAAACAACACTTCGCTACGTTTGAAAGGTTCCCGATTCCTCAACGTATTGAAACCGCTGGTAAGGAGTGCATTCTCGCATATGGGTCTGGCAATGTCAATGTGGAAGTGTGCATTGGAAACACGTGGTCGCCTGCCCTTTTAGAAAACGTCTGGTATGTGCCAGACGCTCGTCATCAACTTTTCTCCATTCGACAAGCTGCTGAGGGTGGAAATAAAGTTATATTCGACTCTGATGGTGTAAAAATTCGACGTGACCGTAAAATTGTTGCAACTGGTAAGCTAGAACAGTCCGTTTACGTTATGAACATGCGCGTTCGTGCCCCAAGCTTGCAAGTAGAAGCTAACTTTGCTACAACTGAAGATCAGCTGCAGGGATGGCATGAACGGCTCGGCCATCAGGATAAGCGTCACGTACGCGATGTACTATCTCGTCACGGTATTTCGGTCAGATGCTCGGACACTGCATCATTCTGTGACGGTTGTGTTCTTGGCAAATCGCATCGCAAACCGTTCCGCGCGCGTCCAAGTCGTCCGCAAGTTGTCGGCGAATTGATCAACGCCGATGTAAATGGACCAATGTCCGTCGACTCGATTAACGGTTTTCGTTATTACGTAATCTTCAAAGATGACTTCTCGCGTTTCGTTCTTATATTTTTTATGAAAGAAAAATCAGAAGTAGCTACGCATCTAGAAACATTTCTGAATGAGTGCGAAACAGCGGGACATAAGGTGAAAGCTTTTCGTTCAGACGGCGGTCGCGAATTTGACTATGTTGATGTGCAAAGACAATTAAATAAACGTGGTATCAAGTTTCGCATGACGTGCCCGTATACACCTGAGTAAAATGGTGTTGCAGAACAATCAAATCGGCATGTTGTTGAACTGGCTCGTTCAATGCTTTTGGTTAGTAAATTGTCGAAATCGTTTTGGGCTCATGCGTGTGACACAGCCGCGTTTTTGATTAATCGGACGGGAAAATCAAGTATTCCGAGCAAAACGCCATTTGAATTATGGTCCGGCAAATTATTTGACAGTTTCAATTACTTAAGAATTTTTGGTTCAGAGTGTTATGTTAACATTCCAAAGAATTTTCGCTCTAAGTTCGATGACAAAGCCGTCTTCGGCCACTTTATTGGCTACGTGAATGAGAAAGATGGTTACAGAGTCTGGGTACCATCGAAACATCGCGTAATGAAATCCCGCAATGTTGATTTTTGCCCCGAAAAATTATGTACCACAAATAATTCAATTGAACTCGATTTCCACAGTTCATCAGAGGAGAACAGTGATTATGAAGAGGAAAAACAAAGTGTCTCAGGCAAGAACTACATCCCTGAAAAAAAAGGAATCTCTCTAGAAAACGATGATGCAAGATCAGGTACTATTCGAAAGAGCGATGACATCCCAGAAAAAGCTCCAAGTTCACGCCCCGTTCGCACGATTCGACAACCAGTAAGGCTCGATGACTATGAAGTAGGCTATTAATCTCACAAGTTATCGAACAGTCAAACACACATGGCGTTAGCATGCTTAACTGAAGCTGTTCAACAAGACCTTGAGCCAACCAACTTTGATGATGCCATGAAGAGTCAACATTCTGATCAATGGTTGTGTGCTATGAAAGAAGAGATGAATGCTTTTGAGGAGAATGAAACCTGGGATTTAGTACCATTGCCACCGGGTAAACGTGCTATCGACAATCGTTGGGTACTTCGTGTGAAATACAAATCAAATGGTGCAATCGACCGATATCGAGCCCGTTTGGTCGTCCGTGGAATATTCCAGCGAGCAGAACTTGATTACGACGAAACTTTTAGTTCTGTAGCTCGTTATGACTCAATTCATCAACTCAAAAACATCGTGCCCTAATTGCAACTGCAGCTGAAGAAAAACTGGCTCTTGGCCAATTTGACGTAAGAACCGCGTTTTTCTACGGTAAAATCGACACGGATATCTATATGACTCAACCACAAGATTTCGACGACGGGTCAGGTCGTGTTTGTTGTCTGAAGAAATCTGTATACGGGCTTAAACAATCACCTTGTTGCAACAATAGGTTTTACTCATTCATGGAAGAAAACGGATTCACACGATCAACGGCAGACCCTTGCATATATATTCGACAAAACCAATCAGAAAAATTATTGGTTGCAATCTACGTCGACGACGGCCTTATCGCTGGATCTACACAAGATGCTGTCAACTCATTTTTAAAATTACTAGCCTCGGAGTTTAAAATCACTATAGGATGCCTCGACTCATTTTTGGGTATACAAATTCAACAACGTTTTATTCCAGTCTATTCGTGTCACAATTATCTTACGTTGAGAAGACTCTGCAACGTTTCAACATGACTGACTGCAATTCGATAAAAACGCCTGCTGAGAACCAACAACCAGACGAAACAACCAACGGTCCTCTCGACAGCTCCATTCCTTATCGCTCTGCTGTGGGCTGTCTGATGTATCTGGCTTGTGCCACTCGTCCGGATATAGCGTACGCGATATCAAAGATTGCTAGATCAATGGCTAAACCAACGATTTTTGACTGGATCTCCGTTAAGCAGATATTTAGATATCTTCGAGGTACCCCTAATCTTGGTCTACACTACACTTCGACTGGTGGTGGGCTTTGTGCCTACTCAGATGCAGACTTTGCAGGTGATCTCAATACACGAAGATCAACAAACGGCTTCGTCTCCCTTATATGCGGTGGTACCGCAGTATTATGGACCTCTCAATTACAAAAGTCTGTTGCACTCTCCACTACGGAAGCAGAGTTTGTTGCCGCTAGCGAAGGATCAAAGGAACTCGTGTGGCTTAAAAGACTGATAGCTGAAATTAAAGGAAACAATGACATTCCTGTGCTGTTTATGGATAATGCAAGTGCAATTAAATTGACAAAGAACCACGAATTTCACAAACGTTCTAAGCATATAGAAGTTCGTTATTATTTTGTTCGTGAGCTATATCGAAGAGGTGAAATCGATGTTGAATTCGTGCGTTCAGAAGAACAACTAGGTGACATGTTCACAAAACCGCTAAACTCTATCAAATTTAAAGATATGTGTACTAAAATAGGACTTTGTAAGTAGTTTAGTTTAAGGGGCAGTATTGAAGGTATATGTATATGTAAACTGTCCTACCAGTATGGCACACTGTTGGGAGGTGCCATCTGCTAATCTAAGAGCTATTGTCTATTGGCAACCCTGTTTTTCTTTCTCGATCTCTAGGGAGTTTTTTTTTCTAGAGTTGGTTATATAGCTCGGCCCCTTGCTGTCCGAGACTGAACAAACTGTCGTTTAATAAAGTTCTAATAAAGTTCGGTTCTTTTGATAATATCTGTGTTCTTTTCATAGCCGATTACCATACCATCACAAAACCAATTAAATTTACTGACTCAAAGCTTGGACCGACGGATGCTAGTCCACGGAAGAAGAACCCTTCAAGCATCCTGTTAGGACGTTGACTCAAGATTCCAGGTTATAAAAGGGAACCATTGATTTGTGGCATGCGTTCTTAAAATGTGACCACGGGCAAAGGTTTTGTTTACATATTTCCCTGCCTTACTTTTTCCTTCGCCTTTCATAAAATAAAATTTCTTTCTTAAAAACAGGATGTAACAGTAGACTCTATCAAATGTTGTAGTTTATTTATTGACTTGTATATCCAGCTTATTCTTATTCTTCAATCTGTATATTATTCTCAACTTGATGTGGGTATTAACTTATCAAGCTCTCTCTTCAAATAAATAACAAATTATTTCTCAAGTTGAGAATAATACTGAAGTTAATTCTTAAGTTGAAATTTATACTCAAGTTAAGTTACTAAGCTATATTAAATTTGAGTGTCCAAAACAAACATTAGAATTGAGTATTATTTTCAATGTTATTTCCAATATCTTTTTGAATGTCCGTAAAAGTTAGTAAAATATAAAGTAAAACTGAGCAAAATGTGTCGTACCAGGTAAAGCTTTTAGTAGGGTAAGACGACAAACTCCGTTTCGATATTGGACTTCGTGACTGTCAGAATTTTCGACAATTCTACGATCTTTTGACCAAAGGATATTGGGCTGTGGTTCAGCTTGCACAATACATTCGAATCTTGCTGGTTGTCCGCTTACTACAGCAATATCTTTTAGTGGCTGTAATAATGATCAAAATTTCTTTTTTTAGAATAATTGTTTTACAAGTAATATTATTTTTAAAATTAATAAAAAATTTTAACATTATCAATATAAGTTCAACAGTATTACCGTAATGAATATAGGAGCCTTCTTCGGTAATATTTCGAGATAAGGCTGAATTATTTCTTTACTTGATGATACTCCGTTACTAATTGGCCAAGGAGAACCTACAATTTTTAATGAAATTTAACGAAAGAAATATAATAATATGTGAGTGGGTTTCAATTGCCTACATTCTCCGTTATCTACAGCTTCGTTTGCACACAAATTTTGCAGAAATTCTCGATTGCCGATGTTGCCAACTACCTACATCCCGATTGCTTACGGCTTGGTTTGCACACATGAAAACAATTAAAGTGTAAAAGTACAATTGCACACATGATACTATTGCGCCCACATACATTGCACACATGACACTGTTGCACATATACAAACTCATGTGGTGCAGTACAAACATGGACATCATTTCCCATTGTAAGCACGGAGGAGGTGTGGGTGAACCTCGCTTTGCGTGGAAAGTCGCAACTCATATGGTGCAGTAATAACGTAGACGTTTCGATGTGTATGAGCGCAATAATATCATCCCAGTGAACACAGTAATATAGCAGCAGTGTAACAGCAATGTAACCGAATATAACAGGTTACGTTACTCTAAAATTACACGTAACTTACATGTAAGTTACAATTTCCGACTCAGCAATATAACATGTTATAATTACATGTTATCTAACCGTTACACAACAGTTACAAAGAAAAATAAAATAAAATAAAAATTTCATTTTTTTGAAATTATTTTTATCAACAGCACATACTACATTTAGAATAAATTTTTATTAATTAATTAAATTTAAATTATGTTATTTTTTATTTTATTCTTACTTGCCGCTGCTAGGTTTGAACCCGGGACCTTAGGATTACGAACCTTGTACTCTACCTGCTACGCCAATTTGACTCATTGATATGGGTACTTGTTATTGTCTACATATACCTATATGTAAACTGACGCGACTATATTATTTTTTATAAAAGCAATTAAATTTTGCAAAACATATTAAAAATAAATAGCATTAATTTATTTACTTATTAATTTCATTGTTAAATTTATCTTTTTCCATAACCTTAATAATTTGATGGAAATTGCGATCTATTTAGCACTAATCTTTGAAGCGTTCAAATGATTAATTAGATGGTTAACTATATAGATCGTAATTCTAAGAAAAATTGAATAGTATACATTTATTATTCTGTTTTTGTTCAGCACATGATGAATTTAGATTTTGTGCATTTTTTGTGCGCAGTAATTGTAGACAAACCGTTATTTTTGAAAACATTATTTTTATAATAATTTTTTTTATTATCAAATAGATCTGTCATTCAGGATGTTATAATGTTGTCTGATTTCTGAGTCAACTACGACGCATCGTTGCGTAATAACATTGATACGAACGTGTTATGTTACGATTATACAATTTTTATTGAATAACTGTAACGCCAAAACGATGTATAACAGCTAGATCACTTGCGTATAACAAATATTACGTAACAGGTTATTTCCATGTCATATAGCACCTACATATCACAAGAATAACAATATTAAATTACATGTAACTTCCACGTTATATTGCCACTATAAAATGTGTTCACTGGGATGTGTGCAATGTGCATGTACGCAATAATGTGTGCAATCGTACTTTCGCACTTTAATTATTTTCGTGTGTGCAAATGAAGTTTAAGCAATCGGAAATTTCAACAAAATTTGTTTTATGCAAACGAAGCAATAGGCAATCGGGACTATCCTTTCCTTACGGAAAAAACACTCTAATTTTGAGAGTTTACACTCAAAATTGAGTGTTAATACTTGATTTTGGGAGTTTACTCTCAAATTTAGGTGTATACGCTCAAATCTTGAGTATTTACACTAAAGATTGAGTGTTTATACTCGATTATTGAGTGTGTACACCCAATAATTGAGTGTTCATACTAAAGTTTGAATTTAAATACTGAATATTTAAAAGTATACTCTCAACATTTGGATATGACACACAACCTAGGCAACCAGCTGACGTCGAAATGACGTAAATTTACATGATTTTTGTCACTAATTGGTGACTATGACCTAAAACTGACGTTATTTCAAACGGCATAACAATCACGTCAGTAATACGTCATAAGTATACGTTATATATGACGTAACTATTGGTCTTTGGAGTGACGTCAGTTGAAAAAAGTAAATAAGATGTCATAATGACGTTATTTAAATAACACGGTTTTGTTAAAAAATTGTGTATATTTATGTATTATGAATAAATATTTCGTACATTCAGACGTTAAGTTACTACAAGTTTCATGTTTCTGACATCTATTGAACTGATCTATAACAAATATGTATTCATGAGCATTAAGTGTTCATGGATCATCACAAAGTACTAGGTTGCGTACGATCTTCGAAGTCAAGCAACGTCGACGGCGGTTCAGAGTTGGATGGGTGACCGCGGAAGTTAGGCAATCCCAGATGTGACCATGGTGTGGTGGGTAACGATGCTTGCTGAGAAACAACGTATTTTTTTTTTACATTATAATTATGTTATTTTGATATTTTCACAATGCAGGTATACTGTATATATAGGACATGTACCCGAAATATTTTCTAAAATGTCAAAATAACGGCGACTTTTACTACCTGGCTTACTAGTCATAAAAATTACGTAAGTAAACGTCATTAATCTGACGTCATTTTTGACGAGACAAACTCACGTCGTCATTACGTCAATTTGACGTCATAAACTCACGTCGAACGGGTCAAAAACTGACGTTATATTCACGTCATTTCGACGTTAGCTGGTTGCCTGGGAATAAATGAGTGTATACTTCCATCATAAAGTGTGAACACTGAAACTTTGGGGATGTACACTCAACATCTATCGATTGAAGGTATACACTTAATATTCACTTAATATTGAGTGTGCACTTTCAAACATTGGATTAGAAAATATTAAATAAAAACAAAAGCAAAAAAAGCAAGTTTAACCGAAATTAAAATTAATTTGCATTGGTAGAAATGGACATAAAACGAATATCTAAAATAAACATTCAACTAGAGTGTTCAGCTGGCTTTGAGTATTAATTTGAGTATTACTTTCAACTTGGATGTTTACCATCTAATTGAGTGTTAATTTTAGTGTTATTCTTAAATTTAGGATTAACATTAAAATTAACACTCAATTAGATGGCGAATATTGAAGTTGAAAGTAATAACAGTCTAAAAGTAAATTAAAAAGCGAACACTCAAGTTGAGTGTTTACACTGAATTGAGTGTTTACCCCTTGTCCCAAATTATACTCAACTTGAATATTTTTTTAAGTGTTATTTTTAGTGTTTTTTCCGTAAAGGGTTAAAATGTGACAATAAGGCAATTTAGACGGCAAAACGATCGTGCATAATCTAATTTAATACGCAGAGAAAAAATGTACTGTTTTAAATAAATGCTTTTAAGTAAATTTTTTTGAATATAATTTCTAAACTTAAAGAAACAGTTGTTTCTAACAATAATTGTTTTTGTTTCGGTATAACATTATATTGAAAACAATTTATCAATGAAGAAGATGTAATAAAGAAAATTTGGAATAGAAATACAATTATTTGTCAGTAAAAAATTATTTTATTAAATCTAATAACTTTAATTACTTGAGTCTTAGAATCCTAATCAGTTTTCAATAAGTAAACATTTTTATTCAATTTATGTCATATAAATTAAAAAAACAATTTATTTGTATCAATTAATATACATAATAATAAAATAACTTCTTGTCTCAAGTACGTAGAGAGAAAAATTTCTTTAGATTTAATAAACAAAGAAAGGTATGCTTTGGAATAGTCAAGCAAACTGTTTATTAAATCTGAAGAAATATTTTTCTCTATGTACATAAACATTTACAATTTTAACAATAGTTTCCTTACATTAATATTTATAATTTTAACAATAGTTCCCTTACTCAAATTGTTTTCCTGGAAACAGCAGCGTTATCGTTATTATGAACACCCCACACAACACACATTTTTCAGAAAGCTTTCTGAAAGATATCTTGCAAATTGATATTAAAATATAACATTGTAATCATTCAGAAATATTTGTGAAACATTTCATCAAAATCATTTCCGACTTCTTCAGCGAAATATTTCAGAATTATTTTGTAGAATATTTTAAAATATTTTGTATGTAATATCTAAAATATTATTGAAAGTTTTTAAAAATGTTATATTTAATATGACAGCCGACATTGAAATAATCCTGAATATCATTAAAATAATTAATACAATTTCTTATTTGATTTCTAAAGTAAAATGTAAAAAAGTTTCTATAATATTATTAACGTGACGACTTTTGCTTTATTGACATTATTAATCTTTTTTCTCGCGTCAACGTGAGCTGAGTACAGCCCCATATCTTTCAAAAAGCTTTCTGATAGATATTTGGCAACGTGTTGTATGGGAAATCAATAAAAATTGTAAAACCGCATATTTGTTTATAAAAATTTAAATTAATTATACATGTTTCATTCTTTTAACAACATCTATTGAAATGATCTATAACCAATTTATAGATGCATAAACATGAAGTATTCGTGGATCATCACTACGCGTTAGGTTGCATGCGATCATCGAAGTCAAACAACGTCGACGATGGCAGACACTTGAATGGGTGACCATTTTTACACAACATCGGAAGATTTCAAGTTTTTAGAAAGCTGTCAATGAAATATAAAATATTTCAAAATAATATTTCGGACATGTTTTGAATATATTTCAGACACATAAAGTGTCCACTTTTATGTCAGAAATGTATCTGAAATATTTCTGAAGAATTTCAAAAATATATTTCCGATATATTTTTGAAGATTTCAGAAATATTTCAGATATATTTCTGACGTTACATGAAAGCGGATATTTCATGTATCTGAAACATATCTGAAATGTTTTTTTGAAACATTTCATATTTCATTGACAGCTTTCTGAAAAATTTCTGAAATCTTTCGATGCTGTGTGGGATAGTTCCTGTATATTTTTTGTACTAAATTTTTTAAATTTTAAACATATCCAAATGTTAACTCTTCGTTGACATTCTAGGTGTGACCACCCATACGATAACTTTCACGCTCTGTACCTTTTTTTTTTCTTTTCTGACTTTAATGTTTTATACCTTTTCCTTTTCCTTTTTTGGTTTTTTATTTATCGAAACTGCCTATCTTTGATATGCGAAATAAATATCTTTTTTTCAGTGCCCATTAAAAAATTATGTTTTTCCTAAAAATATTTTATCTAAATAACAACTCTGTAAATTTTTAGCTTTTAATATTGAAACCTGTAAAAGTTACAATTTTTTAAAGATTAAAAAAATTTTTTTCTCGACATATTATAAACAAGAATTTGTTTACAAAAACTATGACAAGATTTCATTGAAAAAACTATTGCAATACATTCTAGAAACCTTGAAATTGATTTATGATTTTTCTTATAACGGTTGAATGCTTTATATAAAAATCTTTGTCGTTAAAAAATTGTTGTAGGTGTGAGCAACCTAGTGTGTCAAAGTTGATTGAAAAAAGAATTGTGTCAACAAAAGATTAATTTAATACAACATAATTACAATATTTGAATATTTTGTATTAAGTTGATATTCAACATTTTTTTAATGTTAATTTACAGAAGTTATACATAAATGTATAAAGATACAAATAATATAAAAATAATCTAACTTTAATCTTGGAAGACAAATACAAAATTCTTTATTAGCCCAACCAAAATTTAAACTTTACTCTTGAAGTAATTAAATGGATTTTGGGAGCTAGACATTATTTAATTCAATTCTTTGACAGTTGAAATGCGTAAACCAAAGCCTAAAGTGTCCCATAAATAAGAAACAACAAAATAGATTTTTATATAAAGTGCCGTATTACCCCGTTTTCGCCTTTTAGATTAGAAATTGTATGGTTAATTTTAGTTTTTTTAATGCAAAAGTAAGTAAAATGAAAAGATTTATTATACGTATCACACACACAAACGTTATTTAGATGTTTTGAGTGGAAAAACGCTCTCATTTTAATTTCATTTTAATTTAAAGAATAAAATGTCCTCCCGATACTACCCTGAGCTTCTAAATTTTTTATAATTTAAGCATTTTTTATACTGTTTGTTTTACCATTAATAAGTTTTTTTACCATTAATAATTGTTTATTATTTGATAACACAAAAGTTTATTGACATACGACTCAAACGTGAATTTTATTTTTTTTTTACTGTTTTTCTCATTTATTACTTTTTGAAAATTTGCAATATCTCTTCAAATAATTTTTTTTTCAAGATTAAAATGTTGTACATGGCCTTAAAGTGCATTTACTCTCCTTTAAAATAGCGTTTAAAGGTGGGTAGGAAGAAGTGATCCATAAAAAAGCGATTATCGTATTTGAACTTAGTTTTTGATGCGTTTCATTGCATTTTCGGGCAAAATAAGTATCACCATATTATTCTACGACCAAAAAACTATAAAAAAAACACATCGATTCTACTTGCCGGGTAGGAATAAAAATCGACTACTTTTTCCCATCCTCCTTTTTAACTTGGCCTTATTTGTTAAAAAATTATAGTTATTTTTATTTAAAAAAATTATTTTTTCACACTTTTCTCAGGCTTTTTTGTTTTAAATAAATTTTTTAATATTTCTTTTTGGCAAAAAACAATATGTTTATGTACATTATTTTCCCGTTAAAAAAATTAAGAAAATGCACTATTTAACAATTAATTTAATATTAATAGAAAGAATTGAGACAGCCAAGAAATTTGGAGTTTATCTTATCATCTCACTATTGCCTTTAAAGCTAAGCAAATTTAGTTTTTTCTTCTATGATTAAAACATAAATTTTTTATAATTGAAAAATTTGTATTAAATTCTAAATATATTTATTTAAATTTTTATGTTGGAGGAAGAAAAATGGTGCCGCTGCGGAGTGAATGATAAAACGTGTGCTCCAATTTTGTGAGAGAAAAAGATTGAGGGTTGGGAGAAGTGTGAGAGTGGAGTGCCAGGTAGTCGGAGACGACGTTCAGGAAGATTGGAGAAAAAAATGGATGACGAGGCAGAAGCTGGGTGAGATGGTGGAAGCAGAGAGCTCGGTGAGTTTGGAGAATGGTGCACAAAATAGCGGACAAAGTGAAAAAAAGGGAAGAAAAGGAGCTGGGTAGCGCAGCGATGAGTGATGGAGAGAGTTGGATGGAGTAGAGGAAGATAGAAGTGTCCGGACGGGTGAAGCAAGAGTAACACAAGGAGGCTGGCGGAGAGTCCGAAAGATGGCAGCAGCGGGAGCAGAAAGAGATGGTGAAAGAATTGAGAGAGATAAGAAGAGGGATGGAAGAGCTGAGAGTAATAAGGTGTATGCAGGAGATAATACGATGGATGAAAGAAGGAGGTGTGAAAATTGGGGGCATGAGAGAGAAAGAGAGAGAGAGAGAGAGAAAGAAGAGGGAAAACGGAGGAGAGACGGAAGAAAGATAAGAAATGGGCAATGGAGCGGAGAAGAGAAGGGAGAGAGAGAGGAGAGAAGAAGAAAAGTGGAGGAGCAGATAAGCTGGGGAGTGAAAGAAGACGGGAAAAGGAGGAGGAGAAGAGGACGAGAGAGGGAGACGGAAGATAAGAGGAAGAAGAGGAAAAGGATGAAAAGGAGAAGGTGGAAGAGGAGGAAGTGGAAGAGAGGAAGAATGCAGAGAGAGAGAGGGCAATTAGGGAGACAGCAGATAAAAAGAGAAGTAATGGTGAAGAGGACTGGTGAAAGGCGATGAGAAGAGAAGAGAAAGGAGAAAAGGGGGACAGACGGGGAAGAAGAGAGAAAGCCAGAAGGAGGAAAGAACTGAAAAAGTCGGAGTGGGAGAGAGTGGCGGAAGCTGAAGGCAGAGGAGGAAAGAGGAGTAGAAAGACGGAGGAAAAGGCAGAAGGACAGAGAAAGGTGAAAAAAGAGAAGAGAAAGAGGAGAAAGTAAGGAGAATGGGAGAAGGGAAAGAGAAGAGAGGACCAAAGAGGAGAAGAGAGCGGAATGGAGAAGAGCGGAGAGGTGGCGGATGAGAAAGTGAGAGGCAAGGGGAATAAAGAAGAAACAATGGAAAAAAGCAAGGAGGTGAGAAGTATATGAATGGAGAACGGGGAGAAAGATGAGTGGAGAAAAGTGCAGAAGAAGAGGAATGGTCAAAGAAGAAAGGTCAAGGATAGTAAAGGAGGGAGAACGGAGGTAGAAAAGAAAAGAAGAGAGAGGAATGGAGTGAAGATGAAGATGGACAGTCGAAGAAGAGAATTAGGGAAGCGAGAAAGGAGCCGAAGAAGGGAGAGAACGGGGGACAGGAGAGATTAAGAAGAAAGAAAAAAAGGGAGAAGAACGTTATATGTAGAGGAGTGGAGAGGGAAGAAAAACCTGAAAGAAAGAAGATACATTGAGTGCGTGATGGAAAGAGCGTTAGGGAGAACAGTGAAGGTGAGTAAGAGGGAAAGGAGGAGGCGGAAAGGTGGGTGTTAATCACGAAGCTGGAAAAGGTAAAAGATTATAGGAGGAGATATTGGAGAGGGGAGGCAAAATAGGAAAAATTTGGGGAATGGGGTTTGATGAAGACTTATCGATGGAGCAGAGGAGGATGAGGTGGAGGATAGTGGAGGCGGTGAAGAGAAAGAGCGCAAGGGGGAGGAAGGTGGAAGTGACAAACACGGAGCTAATGTCTAAAGAACTGATAAAACCATTTGTGAGGTTTTGTTGGGTTATAATATGGTACTGTCAAAGTAGAGTATGTTATTCGTAAATTTGACAAATTTGATTTTTACAGGTTCTATGTGAAGGTACATGCTTGTGTTTAAAAACTTTAAGAGTGTTTTTCTTGAAAAATTGTTTTTGGTCACTAACACCCTTTTCATATTTGTCCTCACATATGTGAATGTTTTGTACATGTACATGGTTTATAATTATATATATATATATATATATAGTAATTTTTTTCTACTTTTATATTTTTTAATAAAAAATAATGTTATAAGGCCATTCAGAACTGTAATTTATTAAAATAAACAAAAATAAGTGTTAATGTACATGTGATTTTTGGATGGTACTCACTTGGACACGGTTCAAATGAACACGATGTATTTGCACACGATGTTTTTAGACATGATATCTTGCGCACCGTTCATTTGGATACGGTGCTTTTGAACACCGTTCATTTGCACACCACTCACTTGCACACCGTTTAGTTGGACACGAAACAAACGCACATACACACACGTACGCGAGCGTACACACACACACACACACACACACACGGGGGGGGGGATGCAAGGAGGTCTTCGGACCTCTCCCGCACCCATCCCGTTGGTAGGATGCCCTTGGCATAGTTATTTCGTACTGTGTCCAAGTGAACGGTGTGCAAATGAACGATGTGCAACTGAACAGTGCACAAAATATGGTGTCCAAAAGCACCGTGTGCAAATGCATCGTGTCCATTTTAACCGTGTGCAAATGCACCGCTCCCTAAGCTTTCTCCCAAAATTGACACATTTATACTACAAAATAAATACCTTTTTTGCAATAGCCACTATGGACTTATTTACAAAATCTTTTAAGCCAAAATGTTTGATAATATACAACCATTTAAAGAGGCTAGGGTGTATTACACCCCTTGTGTAGGATTTGAAAGTATTTGATAGTGCGTAGAATTAGAGTTAAACTAAATTATTTTTACGTTATTTGTTTATCTACCCTGATATTTAAATTATGTTTTTAACACTAACAAATGTTGAATATTAATTAATACAAAATATTTAAACACAATGACATGATTTTAAATTGATTCTAAAATATGTTAAAAATTTAATACAAAAATTTTAATAAGAACAGTTTTTTATATAAATAAAATGTTTTCTACTGTGTGACATAAATTAATTGAATATAATCTATATGTGTGCTAACATATTATGAATGTTGATTTTTTTGAAGAAATATGTTTTAAAATTTTGCTTTCATATTGTGGGTACAATTCCGAAAATAACTTACCTCCAATTTTTTTAAAATTATCTATTCTTAAGTATTTTGGCACGCTGATTACAAATATAATAGTGAAAATTAGCGCAAATTTGATTTTTATGGCAAAAACTATCAAAAAACGATAAAAACCATAGTTTTTTTATTCATTTCCATAAATAATGGTAATTTCGAACAATATTTCAGATAAAAGTTGTAAATCTCATCAAAATGCACATTTTATATCGTATTGGTTTTTGCCATATGTATAATAATTTTTGAGACAATGCTAAATGTTTACAACTATACATAACTTATCAAACACAAATCAAGTTCTATTAATTAATTTCAATGCTTATTCAAACTATATTTAAGTACGTTTATTATATATATATTTAAGTATGTAAACAACGCAACCAAAATTATAAACATTCCACATAGAAATTGGTATCTAGTGGATGTTCAGTGGACGTCCATTAGAAATCCAGTAAACTTCCATGGTTCCATTAAAGGTTTACCTCCATGGCGAAAGTTAAATAGACGTCCATTAAAGATCCAGTAAACTTCCATGGCTCCATTGGAGGTTTACCTCCATAGTGAAAGTTAGATAGACGTCCATTAAGGATCCATTAAACTTTTATATCTCTATGGAACATTTACTTTTATGATGAACGTTAGATAGACGTCCATTAGGGATCCATTAAACTTCCATAGCTTTATGAAATATTTACTT
The DNA here is from genome assembly GCF_013373865.1 of Monomorium pharaonis. NCBI lineage: Eukaryota > Metazoa > Arthropoda > Insecta > Hymenoptera > Formicidae > Monomorium > Monomorium pharaonis. Next base: position 12,181,382 of record NC_050472.1, on the reverse strand, counting down.
TCATAATGGAAGTTAGGTAGACGTCCATTAGAGATCTATTAAACGTCAATAGTTATATGGGATATTTACTTTTATAGTGACAGTCAAATAGACAATTCATCTTACCATTATAAAGAACCTCTGTCTAAGATCTTAAAAAATATCCATTATAAGTTACGCGCATAATTAATAAAGGCTTCACGGAGCCTCGATAGACGACTTAACCGACGTTTTGTGGATTATTGGTAGAGGCTTTACGGAGCTTCGATGGACGACTGACGGACGTTTTGTGGATCATTAGTACAGAATTCGTGGAGCCTTGGTAGACGATTAATGAACGTTACGTTATGGATCAACAGCAGAGGATTCATAGAAGGAAAGAATGGATGAGATGTGTTGTAAATAATAATATTAAAGGTTACAAAAAAAATTTTATACTAATTAAAAGCATCACCAAATATAGGACAAAAATATAGGAACTCCTCTATACTTCGCAGCAACTAATAACAACAATATACGCATCTGTGCCAAGTTTCAGGCAATTTTAACTAGAAATTTATATTTATATAGATGCATATTTGAGTATAATCAGCCGCGGCTATCCTTATGTGCATAGAATTACTACACTATTCTATATAAAATACATAAAATAATATATTATAATACATATATATTTTCTATAAATGTTATAACATAATGTAATCGATACTCATAGTCTGGTCTTACTTAAATCGTTTTACGAGTACATACGGTTTTCGTACGTTATTGGCCCATAAGATGATTGTGTAAGTACAGTCTTAAGACTGTGCTGACAATCTTAAGTTGAAAACAATCTATGAATATCGGCTTTATTAATCCAGATTGTTGACACGAATATTTGAAACATATTTAAAATTTATTATAATATCGTACCATCACAATGGCTCAGACACGATAAACAGAATAAAAAATAGAAAATGGGAATAAGGAATTGTTATTCAATACTTATATTGAATAAGAAGCGTTTCCTATTCTACATATTGATGTTTGTTATTGGGCGCGTTTAACAGACGGATCGAATCAGTGAGCGCTCACTGATTCTCTAATATGATTGGTTCTTGCCCTTAGTTCTTCGTTGGATTTAGAAAAAGAAATCAATCATAGTAAAGAATTATATGAGCGCTCTTTGATCCGCTGCGTCTGTTAAACGCGCCCAATAACAAACATCAATATGTAGAATAGGAAACGCTTCTTATTCAATATATTGAATAACAATTTGTTATTCTCATTTTCTATTTTTTATTCCGTTTATCGTGTCTGAGCCATTGTGATGATACGATATTATAATAAATTTTAAATATGTTTCAAATATCCGTGTCAACAATCTGGATTAATAAGGCCGATATTCATAGTTTGTTTTCAACTTAAAATTGTGAGCACAGTCTTAAGACTGTACTTACACAACCATCTTATGGGCCAATAACGTCCCAGATAGGAAAATTGCAAAATAAATGCACAATTATTGCATCTTCTATTTACCTCAATTTCGCAATAATTGTTGCAAGTGAGATTACAAAACGCATATGTTTTGATGAAAACAAATTTGAAAATTACTTTGCGTAAATATTACGACATTGAATTAAAAAATAAATTTTGAATTTATTTACGTAATTATTACGACATTGTATTAAGAAATAATTTTCGAATGTACAAAATGTGTTGTACACATGATGTACAAAATCCGATCGTCATTTTCCACGTGGTGCAGATCGGGTCACTTTGATGACGGCGGTATGATTGAGTTAAACACGAATAAAATTAATGTGCAATATTATATTGATACTCAAAATTCATGATATTCAAAAAATACCGTATTTATTCGCTAAAATACCTTAAAATGCAATGCAAATTTCAAACTAGCGTGCAATCAACAAATACATCGTATCGACATGTTTTTTTTTTTAAATTGCTTAGAAAAGAATAAACTTTAAGAATCTGAATTAATATTAGCAAGATTTTAACGAGAAACTTGTGCAAAATGATAACAAACTTTTACTTTTTTCAATTAAAAAACACATGTTTGGTTTTCATGCGATACAAAAGATTCGCACTTAACAAATCAAACTTTCGCGTAGGGATTCTCAAAGTAAAGTCTTTGCCCTTTAATTAAAAAAAAAGTACATGTAATTTGGATGATTTTTCGCAAAGTTGCATCACTTTGAAGATTGTCTAAAAATCGGTCAAAAATTTTGTTTCGTTTTTTTTTGCGCCAGTGTATATGTATTATAATATATTATTTTCTACATTTTATATAGAATAGTGTAGTAATTCTATGCACATAAGGATAGCCGCAGCTGATTATACTCAAATATGCATCTATATAAATATAAATTTCTAGTTAAAATTGCCTGAAACTTAACATTGGCACAGATGCGTATATTGTCGTTATTAGTTGCTGCGAAGTATAGAGGAGTTCCTATATTTTTGTCCTATATTTGGTGATGCTTTTAATTAGTGTAAAAACTTTTTTTGCAACCTTTAATATTATTATTTACTACACATCTCATCCATTCTTCCCTTCTATGAATCCTCTGCTGTTGATCCATAACGTAACGTTCATTAATCGTCTATCAAGGCTCCATGAATTCTCTAGTAATGATCCACAAAATATCCGTCAATCGTCCCTCAAGACTTCCTGAAGCCTCTAATAATAATCCAAGATACATCCGTCAATCGTCCATCAAAGCTTCATAAAGTCTCTACTAATGATCCCTAAAACGTTTGTCAATCATCTATCGAGGCTCCATGAAGCCTCTACTAATGATCCACAAAATAACCGTCAGTCATCCATCGAGGCTCTATTAATAATCCACACAACGTCTAATAGACCTCTTTGACGACGTCTAATAGAAGTCTAATAGACGTACGCAATGCGGAACTGTGGATTTCTAATGGGTCTACATTGGACGTCTAATAGACGTCCACTGGAAGTTCAAACTTCCATGGCAGACGTTTAATGAACGTCTATTGGAGGTTTCATTTCTATGTGGGATATGTGTTATCCTTAGCCCTAATGTGGATAGCGTTGAATTTCTCCAGAATGACGTTAGTAATCGTATTTGGCATTGCCATAATAATGTCATCTACGTATCGGTAATAAAATGGAATAGGAAGTTGAACTTCCTTAAGCATCTCACTCTTCAAATAACACATCATAATGTCCGTAATTATTGGTGATAGGGGAGAGCTCATTGGAGATTCTGTTTGTATATTTTGTTGTCAAATTTAGAAAAGGTAGAATTTAGAATAAACAACACTTCAGTTATGAATTCCTCTTTTAGAATGTATTTAGAATTATGAAGCTCCATTTCCAACATTGTTAATTGCCATTCTGTAGGAATGTTCATGTACAAAGACATTACCATCCAATGAAGTTAGGTGATACCGCTGTGCATTAGTTTCTTATACCCAGCTAATCATATTTAAATATAGGTACCGATATAAAAAAAATTGTATCTTAATGGTCTTATAGGTATAGGTACCAGAGAAAAAAAATACCTAGGTACTACACAACACTGATCACAATGTCCGCAATTATTGGTGATAGGAAAGACCCCATTGGGGAGACTTAAAGTTTGTATATATTGTTGAATGTATATTTAGTATTATCTAAAAAATAACTAATGTATTTAAATATACATTAGTTACTTTTTATATAATACTAAATATACATTCAACAAGCGCGAAACTCGGTAAAATTAAATTTATATATAAATTTTTTAATAGTTGGATATATGGCAAGTACTTTTAGCACAATTTTTTTTAATTTAGACAATCGGGCATTACGAGCTATTTTAATTTAAATTCTCATTGATAGAATGACAGGTTACATCTGTATAGGATCATTATTAGCGTTCCAGATATCTATTGTAATACAGATCCTAGATTGTTTTTCGAAATCGACTATTATGTCGGATTTTATAGACATTATTTTGTTTAGCAAATGATTTTGGAAGATACTTTTTGGTATTGGTTTTACATCGAATAATTCTTCAATTAACATAATGCATAAGTGTTAAATAAATTAATTGAATAAAACTAATAGCTTTATAAGTGTTAATTCATTTTACTGTCTAACATGTTAAACTTATTTATATATATGGACAGAAAGGAACACTTAATTCAAATAAATAGTTATTTGAATACTAATAATATATTTTATAAAAAATCAATATTTATTTTAAAAAATAATAATTTTAATTTATTGAAAATATTACTTGTTTTTTATAGAAAATATTACTTTCAAATAAATATTATTGATTTTTTTATCAAATATTATTAGTACTATTCAAATAACTATTTTTTGAATCAAGTATTTTTTTCTGTCAGTGTAGAATATTTAATATGAATATATCTTTTAAAATACGGATAATACGTAAATATTATTTGTGGATACAAACAATAATAAATTTTTCTTTATCATAAATGTTTATTTATTCTGAAATTTTATGTTGATAAATAAAAGTACCTATAATCTAGGTATGTTTAAGGTACATTTGAGGTACCTGTACCTAGGTACTCTATTTTTCTAATACCTATACCTATGCTTTGGTACATTTTTTTTAGAGTACTGTACCTGTACCTGTATCTAGGTACTAAAAATAAAGTACCTTACACAACACAGATTGTGATGTGTGATTTGAAGAGTGAAGTGCTTAGGGAAGTTAAACTTTGTATTCCATTCTATTACTGATACGTAAATGACATTATTATGGCGGTTACATTTATTATGGCAAATATGATTACTAACGTCATTCTAGAGAAATTCAACACTGTCCATCCGAGACTAAATTTCACAATTGAAATAAGTGGTGACAAAATTAATTTCTTAGACACCACCGTAATCATTCAAAATAACAAAATTAAATTAACAATCAACTTGTACTTTTATGACATTGTACTTTTATGTCGACCTGACTGGCCAAGTTTATTAGTATAATTAAAACGACGTTTCGACCTTTAATTTGGGTCCTTCTCAAGTTACAATTAGAGCGACCTTATAATATTATCATATTAAAATCCCTGAAAGATATTTTGAAGTTACACAGTGTTGTTATGTCGTATGCCATTAAAAATTGTTATCAATTAAGTCAGTTGTTAGAATCGTGAATTGTGTAATGACGCGAGGATTTTGAATACAAAAACCGATGAACATTAAATATAGCTAGGTATGTCAGTAATGAGTGGAAAAGTTTGTTGTCAAAATTTAAAAAAGATGTGAATGTTGCGGCGCGAGAAACTTGAATGTAGTAAACAATGTAACTTACATAAATTGTTGTGTGTCAAAATTACATAAGATGGAATATTCATAATTAAAAATGCGCTCACTTTGTCATCTTGTGTAAAAGTTCGTGTTAGGAAGCACGACCGTAACACCTCATGAACAGCAAAACAATAATATAAAAGTGCGAGGAACAGTTTTGCTCGCAGACGTTCGTATATTCCCACCATAAGAGGGAGAGGGAAAAAACCTAAGTGGCATGTATTATTCGGTCGTAGACTAGCGGAAGTTTTCCATATCCTTTTGTAGATTTATCGTGTCTTTAAGTTTTTTAATATAGAACATCTTAACTATCTCTCTCTTTTTATAATGTTTTTTATTATGTAAAATTGCGACTTCTTGCTACTTAAAATCATGATTGAGTTCCAATTTATGCTTGTTGACTACTGAGTGACAGTTTACATCTTTATTAATGTCCGTTCGATGTTCTTTTATACGCATTTCGATATGCCTTTTGTTTGCCCTATATGCCTTTAGTTAATAATGGTGTTAATTTTGTACTTGAGCGGATGTTTCGAGACAAAATTTATGTACCTCCCTGATAATATGGGCTTGTGATACCAGTTCATAATTAAGTTCTCGTCTTGTCTGAACATCGTCGTATCTAAGAAATTCGTTAGTTCATCATGCGTATCTAAGAAATTCATTAGTTGATCATGCTGTCCGATGACCATTTTCATAATAATAATATTGAAATAATTAAGAAAATTTTACCCAACAATTGTTTTCTGACACATTTAATTATTAAACACATTAAAAGAAGGCTAAGGATCCTCAGAAGTCGATGTCATAATGACAACAATTATATCACGGACATTTAAGTGACGGGAAGTCGCAATTTTACATAATGAAAAACATTTTAAAAAGAGAGAAATAGCTGAGATGTTCTATATTAAAAAATGCAAAGACACGATAAATCTACAAAAGAATACGGAAAACTTGCCGCTAGTCTACGACCAAATAATACATGCCACTTAGGTTTTTTCCTTCTCTCTCTTATGATGGGGATATACAAACGTCTGCGAGCAAAAACTGTTCCTCGCACTTTTATATCATTGTTTTACTGTCGTGCTACGGTCCGTGTTATGGTCGTGCTTCTCAACACGAACTTTTACACAAGATAACAACAAAGTAAGCGCACTTTTAATTACGAATATTCAATCTTATGTAGTTTTGACACACAATTTATGTAAGTTACATTGTTCACTAAATTCAAGTTTCTCGCGCCGCAACATCCACATCTTTATTAAATTTTGACAACAAACTTTTCAATTCCATTACTGACACACCTAGCTATATTTAATATTTACCAGTTTTTGTATTCAAAATTCTCCCATCATTACACAATTCACGATTCTAACAACTGATTTATTGACAACAATTTTTAATGACATACGACACAATAGCAGTGTATAACTTCAAAATATCTTTTAGGGATTTTCATATGATAATATTGTAAGGTCGCTCTAATTGTAACTTGAAAAGGACCCAAATTACAGATTAAAACGTCGTCGTTTTAATTATACTAATAAATTTGGCCAGTCAGGTCGATATAAAAGTAGAACATCAAGTTGATTGTTCATTTACATACTGGCAATTCACAATTTTTTTTTTTAATTAAATTAAATTGGTACCACAAGCCTACTTGGTCGGGAAGATATTTGAACTTCCTTTCGTATCATCTACTCCCATAAAAAAGAGATGTAATTATGGGTTTGATTGACAAAGCCTTCCTTCTTTCACATCCAGAATTTCATTAAGAGAATTTAAAGCTTATTATTACGACTTTGCTCAAGAATAATTATCCCATAGATCTTATCCATAAAACAATTATTGAAAGATTAAGAATCCTAATAATTGTAAAAAATAATTCTTAGGTTCAAAACGATTCCAGGCTTACACAGAAAAGGATGTTTTAGAGTCTCTTTGTTGAAAAAATATCAAATAACTTTAGAGGATTGGCTAAAAAATACAATATTAAACTTGCTTTCTTTAGTATAAATAAGTTTAACTCTGTAATTAAAGTTAACAAAGATCCTCTTCTACGCCTATCTCACAAAAATGTATACAAAATTTAGTGTAACAATTGCAAAGTATACTATGTTGGTCAAACGGGAAGACAATTAAACATAAAGATAAAGGAACATCGTAAACAAATTACTCAGTAGTCTACCACACAATCTATTACTGGCCACAGGATAGAAGAAAGTCATGATTTTAATTGAAATAACATTGAAATTCTGGATGTGGAAAGGATCCCTTATAAAGATTAACATCCGATTAACATGCTACACACAAAAACGTAAAAATGCATCATTAACTTGCAAATATCAAGTTTCTCTATCATGCCACATCGATAATAAGCGATATATAACATTTGTATACACTCTCACATATACACACACAGATTCTCTTACTCTTTGTTATTTATCCTGTCTACATATACTTGTGGCAACACAATGATCATTCGTGTTTGAATCTTCAAACAAATGACAATATTGCAAAATTTTAACGTCGGTCACTTGTCTAAAAAATTCAAACTAATTAACTGCTAAATTTTCCAAAAATGTTTAATAACCACTTAAATTTATTACTTCGTGACGAAGTCTGTTGTAAGAGCATATGGAATTTGTGAGCACCCGGTGAGTTAAACTAATTAATTCCTTCTTACTTTGAGCACCTAATTATAATTCTTACAACTAAATTATAGTTTGATCCATTCGATGGACCAACTGACAATGAGATGGACAAGAAGGATATCAGTAGCTTCAGAGGAGTTCACAAATTTTAATCGTTTGGCTTATAAACACATCATACTTCTTGACTTCGTCATTTCTCTTTTTACATTAATGTACTCTGTTTGTTTCCGTTGATAAGGACTCAAAATGCAGTCGAAACGCGTCCGGATTTCTATTTTGTATTGGATTTGTTTAAATATATTAAAAGTTAATTAATAAGAACGAACATTAATCACGCACTAATTACCACGTTGTACTCTTACAGCCTCAACACACACACACACACACACACACACACATTTTTTCTGTTTTTTAATTTTAAAGAATCCCTTATTTTATTATAAATTTTTCAATTATGTAAAATACAGTATAAAATAAAATTAAAAATGCAATTTTTTCTTTCAGAGCAGGCATCAAAACTTTAAAATTTTCTTTTTTAAAATATCTTTCCTATCACAAAAATTATAGTTAAGGACAAAGTTATCATCTTTTTTTAAAAACTTACGCAAAGTATTTGGATCTTCAATGACACTTTTTAAAATCGCATTATTTTTATTTGCAAGGTATGAAAGGAAAAAGGGAACAACTGTCCACAACAAAGTCTAACAAGTTACATTTTGTCACTAAAGTTCGCTAGGTAGTTAAAACTGTTCATGATGAAAGAAAAATATCGCCTTTTGTGATATTTTAAAGCACCAAACAATGATAAACAAAGGCGCATAAGATGAATATAAATAAGAATAAAATATAAATTTTTATTAACTTTGTCGTAGAATAATTCAAGAATTGAGCGTATAAACCAGATTAGTACATTTAATGTATGTACATACACGGCTGGAACAAATGTGCTGTGAAAGCATAATGCTACGCTGCACTGTTTGTATGATCTTCATTATTTTTCGTTATAAACTATCTCCAAAAAAAATCAAGACGTCGTTATATAACCGGATCGAATAAAAGAACTAAGCAGAATTCTAAATAGACAAAAACAGCTCATGTCTCCATTTTTCATATTAGTTAAAAACCCAAATGAGTGATGGCTACAAGTAATATGTATAATTAAAGATTAAAAACCGGACCAAGGTAGAAACTTCAAAATCAAAAGTTGCGATCGTCACTCATCAAAAACGCCTAGTCTCAATGTTCACCAAAGCGTATTGTCAATATAACAATACAAAACGTAACAATAATTGTGCTATGAATAAAAAATATAAAACTTCTATTTGGAGGACCATTTTCCGCACAATAAAAGTTTTTTTAACTAGATATTATTAACAATTTGATCATAGACATCGATATTTTTATTTGCGTAAACACCGAATGCACTTCTATCTCTTTGTTTTCTCGAGAGAGTGAGACGGAGAGTAAACAAAAAAATAGATATTAAAGCACTTATTCTTTTGTCGCTAAAGCATCTATCCTTTTTTTGTTTACTCTCCATCTCACTCTCTCGAGAAGTCGGACAGCGCGAGAAAGTGGAAGCGCGTTCGCGAGCTTAGTTTGGACGGGCGTCAGTCCAAACTCTTCAAATGATAGTCCAAATAATGAAATCTCTGAATTATGATACGTGCGCGCGTGCGTGCGTGCGTGCGTGGGTGCGTGCGTAGCGCGCGCGCACGCGTGCGTGTGTGGATGTACATATGAGAGTTTGGCATTTAAAATAAAATATAATTTTAAAAAGTGAACATTTTTGCGTGCGTACACACACATATATACACATACATACGCATATACAAGCACGCACACTCATTCTAAATATTGTTATGTACACGCTGCATAAATATTCTTAAAAGTTGATTTAGAAATACTAAAGTTCATAATATCCATATCTACATTTTCAAAAATCGGACTTTTAAAGCTCAACATTTCGAAAATCATTGATTTTTTAATCGTGTGCTCATTGAAATTTTTGATCAGGAAGTCATAACGAATAATATGCTGTACTCGCAGCAAATTTGGCCAAGAACCAAAATCCATTGGTTGGGTGCGGTGTCCTTTGTCATCTCAAATACTTTTAAAAGCTATCTGGCACTTTAAAAAAAAAACAAGATGGCAACTACAATATGGCACCTAAATCTATGGATAATTCTATAAATTTTTTGAAAATTACTTTTATTACCTTTTAAAAATCGAGTCAAGTTAAAATCATGGATAATTAAGATCGTTGAATCTTCAGATCACTGAAATTCAAGATGGATCTAATATGGCACCCGAAGATGCCGCATATCGCATGAATTTTTCAAAAATTCTTTGTTAGTCGTTATCTTACTAAGGGTAATCAAAGTCGCTGATTACGAATCTGAAGTCAGATTACCGAAATTAAAAATGGTAGATCCAATATGACATCTAAAATAGTAAAAATTTGCATGAATTCCTCGATAATCCTTCGTAATTAATTTTCTAGTGATTGAATCGATTTCAAAATATCCTTATTAAAATTTATAAAATAGCTGATAATAATTTAGAAATAAGTATTCAATCATTTAAAATGACCGTTGCAATATAATTTTCATAGTAACCGACTTTGGGTTAACATTTTTTTTTTTAATAGCACTTTTCTTAATTAACAAAAAAGTAAACTTTGGTTAAAAAAAGTGATAATTGAAAAAAATTCCAATCCAAAATTGACCACTAAAGCACATCAACATTATATTAGTACAGCCATTTTGAATGATTGGATATTTACTTCTAAATCGTTATCAATTCAGATTCGTAATCAGCGACCTTGATTATTCTTATAGTAAGATAATTTTGGGTTTAACTCGATCTTGAATAGCTACCAACATGGAATTTTTGAAAAATTTAGCGATATTTGACCCTTTCAGGAACCATATTGGATCCGCCATCTTGAATTTCAGTGATTTGACTTCAGATTTGTAACCATGCGATCTTGATTACCTTTAAAATGATTAAGGTCTATTTTTAAAACGTAATAACAAAGGATTTTCGAAAAATTCGCAAGATTTTCTGCAGATTTAGAAATCATTGGAGTCACCATCTTTTTTTTCAATGTGCCAAGTGGTTTTTGAAAGTATTTGAAAAGATAAATTTTTTAAACCGTCACATATCTTTGTGTTACATTACATTTTGGGCAGACAGACGTTCTGATTAATGTCGAACGTCCATATACTTTTTTCCTTCCCCGTTTCTCTCTATTACATGGATACATATATATATATATATATATAAAACGTGTGTGTGTATATATATATATATACACACACACGTATATATACATACACACATATAGAGAGGGAGAGGAAAATAGAATTTTCAACAAAAATCCTAATATCAATAATCAAGTGTTCATGGATTATCACAAAGTGCTAGGTTGCGTACCATTTTCCTAATATCAATAAAGCACGAGTGCAATTTTAATGCAAGTTATATAATAAAAACTGTAGTTATTCAATAATAATTACAAGAAAATTATTTAACAATATAGTGTTATTATTTAACAATATAGTGTTATTATTTAACAATGTTACATTATTATTATTATGTAAATAATAATTAAACCAAAGCAAGTTAAAAAGTGCTGTAAGAAAAAAATTGATATAGGCGTCCTCGACATCAGGTATATACCTGCGGAATCCACATTGCTAGGTGGTCCAGTAGCGCTACTTTGTCTTGGAGAAAGGCTTGGCAAGCTTGGACTAAGAGAAAGTGGGCTAAGTGTTGTGTGATCCCATCGTGATGGTGATACAGAACTAGGTATAATAATACTTGGAGGTGCCATCGAGCTTTCTGTATCTCGCTTATTTAATTGCTTTATGTTGAGATTCTTCATGTCTTCAACTTCAGAAAATTCGCTTTCCGATGTTGGTTCCCACTTGACAGTCTTTAAATTTCCAAATTTACTTGTCTTGTTCTGATAATTGAAAGATGTGCCCTTCTTTAGAAAACCATTCGCTTTTTTTTCAGTGAATTCGTGGATTATAGGTACTTCTATATCGCTAGAACGTCTCTGTCCTTGAATTGTCTTCTTGCTTCTTTCAACCGTCTTTTTATTCTCGCCAGGTAAAACAATACCGAATTCATAGCCAAAGTCGTACTTGAAATATATGAGTCCAGTATCCGGATCAATTTGTTTTGTTCCTGTTTGTATCAATGAGTATAATACACTTGTATTACATCAATGTAATTATTTACATAAAATATAAATACAATATAATATATATAATAAATATAATAATATTATTTATAAATTTATTTACGTACACGATATATTTTATGCAGAATGCAAGCAGACTTTATACTTATATGTATTGAATGCATGCAAGCGTATGTGAGTATGTTGTATGTGTTTTTAATGCATAGATAAATCATGTAATTATAATAAATAAAACTTTTTTTTTTTAATAATATTAATATTACCGTGTTCGGACACTCGCGATTCTTCTCTATAAGTTCTTGGCTCATCACTATCAGTTATCTTGGAATCGATAGGATGCTTTAAGATTGGTTTACCCTGTCTCAAATCCGATTGGATATCATTTACAAACTTTTTGGTCTTTGATTTGAAACTGCTCGTCATATCACTCATGTGATGTGACGCAATGTCTGTAAAGATTTCAGACGTTTGTATTATAAAATAAGTGTTTACTTTCGAACAAAGAAGAAAAGAAAAAATATTTATTAACCAAGAAAAATACCACTAAACTTTTATATAATTAGCTAGATAGTTCCAAACCTGTTAAGAGACTATAAGTATTGCAAATACAATAGATATTTGTGTTACAAGTGCGGAAAATCGGCTACTTCTAACGAGTGCAGTGAATCGACGCATAAGCGAAAGGCAAGTGCGTTCACTTGTATGAGTGAAAATAGCTGACCTACATGAGTAACACATTCTACTTTTTATTACAAGTGCATAGAAAATAACGGAGGCGGGAAGTGGTTTAGGGCGGAAAGTGAAAAATTTAAGAGGGGTCTGCGAGGGCGAAATCCTCCGCATTAAAAAAAAGCTTTATTTTTATGTAATTTTGAGTAAATTAAGTAAATTAATAACAGCTACACCAAAATAAAAAGAAGTGATTTGACCTGTATACCAGACATAGATATTTCTGTGGATTTTAACGGTTGAATCTAAATCTGACAAGAGAAGTGCACCAAGAGATAATCGCGAATGGATATGTGTTATATATCATTCGAAAGATCTTGTCAAGTAGAATTTATGCGTGCAATATTTCGCTTGAATGGCGCCTTTAGAGGGCGCTATGCGCAATGTAAGTTATAGAGCTAGGTTGGCTCCCTCACGCCAAAACTGTGTTTCGACCTCCAGCAACATTTTTTTTCTTTATTTTTATTATTAACAATAAGATAAAATAAAAAGTGCAATTTATGTTATATTAAAGTATCTTATTGCCAACAACTTTTTGGCTTTTTGGACTTTTTGTACGGATAAACTTCCCCGTATAGGTCGAAGCCCCGATTTTTTTTAAACTATGTATTCTTATGTATTTTGGCACGCTGATTACGAATATGATAGTGAATATTGGCGCAAATTTGATTTTCAATGGCTACCATAAAAATCACGGTTTTTCCATTTATTTCCGTAAATAATAGAAATTTCACAAAATACTTCAGATAAAAGTTGTAGATCATCGAAATACATATTTTATATTCTATTGATTTTGGTCATAAAGATAATAGTTTTTTGAAAAACACGACGTTAAATGTTCAAAACTTCATAAAACTCATCTACCACAATTCGAGTATTATTAGTTAATTTTATTAATACCGAAAGGTGCAAAGCTTCTCCTTTATCCACGTGTTTTCTGTACGTGTTTTCTGCACCTGAAAACGCGTGGGCGGGGGAGTGGAGGCGCGCGTGCGTGTAAAGCATTCTCTGCACCACGCGGGTTTGCGACTTTTCACGCAAAACAAGATGCTCGTAAAAATACATATACAGACATTTGAAATTTACGCATTTTTTACATGGCACGGTTCAAATAAACCGTGTCTATCTGAACTGTATACATTATTTTGTGTCCATTTGCAACGTGTCCATCTGCATTGTGTCTAATTGTACAGTGTCCAAGTGAAGACCACTCTCAAAATTGAATCAATTTTTGCTATAAAGCTTTTACGAAATTTGATTTTAACAGGCCTGACTAACTGGGTACTTTTACCTTACATAACAGAAATGATTCAGGATATGTTTCTTTACGTATTTTGACACGCTGAGTTTGAGTTTGTGGTCAAAATTAGTTTATCAAATTTAAGTTTAATTAACCATAGAAACGGCTCAAAATTCCATGGGAAATGGGATGGAAATCTCATGAAACTTGATTTCGTTAAGCTTGAAATATTGGCATATGAGAAACTTCACTTCTTTTTGACATTTATTCCAGTTAGATTTATCATACAGAAATAACAATTTTCGAGACTAGAAGTGTAACTTGTCGTCTCGATTTTGTAATATTTGCAATTTCGAAAACAAAGTACGTTTTACAAGAATTTTTGATTTTTTAAGATCCCCCCCCCCCCCAGAAGATCCCATTTCTCATTTTATGAGAGTTTAAGCTGTTTATAAGATTGATTAAACTTAAATTTGATTAATTCTGACCACGAACTCGAATTTAGCGTGTTAAAATACATAAAGAAACATATCATGAAACGTTTCTATTATGCAGTCTAAAGACACATGTATACAAAACTACCATATTCTTAGTATTTTGAGCCGTTATTTAAGATTAGGGGCAACCTAAGACATGAACGACTAATTCTAATCTCGAATTCGAATTCAACGAGTCAAAATACATAAAGAAACATATCCTGACCCTAACGGAACAAGTATATTCTGAGAATGTTTTAAGAATATCATAACCGTATATGACTAATCTTCTTGGAACATTTGATATACGTACTATGATATACTGAGGATATGCTAAACAAGTTTCTATCAGAGCTCTAAATTGCTTCTACGAATGTACTGAGAATATCCTGTAATATATATTTATGATATCATACGGAATCTTCTAGTATTTTTTTAGTATATTGATATATTACGTACACGCATGCAAGCCTCACGCGCGTGCATATATACACATATATTGTGTGTGTGTATACATTTGGTAACTATTTTATTTAATGATTTAAAAAATGAACTTTAGATAAAATTTTTGTAAAAAAATCGTCTCAGAATTGACTCAGGAATATGTCATTGCAATGATAACATTTTAACGCTTTCGACGCTCTATTTTTATCCGCCATTTTCTATTTCAACTTTATATTGATAATGCCGCAGCACTACGTCAAAGAGCAAACTTTAACGGGTAAAACAAGCCAAACAATTTTAAAATTGGTTGAAAATTGCACTGTCGGTAGATTTTTGTCCAAAAAATGAGCCTTTTTTCCCACTATGCACCGGTGCGTCGAAAACGGCTCATATGATTGACTTGACAATTACAACTTTTAATCAGCGTGCCTTTAGCTATCTTTTACCAAAATTTGAGCCAATTCCTATAAAACCCATTTTTCCTCACAAAAACTGCGGAGTTCTTTGTAACAATATTGATACGTGATATATTTTGTAAATGACAACAATTTTCTGATTGATTACAGTAATTGCATTATATGTAATTACTGTAATTTAATTAAATTTTTTCTTAAAAATAAGCCGCGGAATGATTTACTCAGTAGTGATGAATATGTAATGAATCGATAGATTTATATATTACTCGATCAAGTGCGTGAGTAAATTCGATGCGTATTATGTGACGAGAGAGAAAAAACTTATAACTTATCTTTGTTACATGTAAAGTGTTGTTCATTCCCAGTAAAATTGTTCATCCGTCAAGCACTATAAAAAGACATTGAATTTGTAATCACCCGTGTTGGATGGTGAGTTGCGCCGCTTCTGCCTACATTCTCTACGCCTCCTGTGATTCGGTAACTATTTTATTTAATAATTCCAAAAGTAAGCTTTGGATAAAATTTTTGTAAAGGAAAAATCGTCTCAGAATTGACTCAGAAATATGTCATTACAAGGACACCTGGTTTATTCTGAATCACTTTGCACTCACACACACACAATATAAACTACTGGACAATATTAGAGGAACAAAAGTTTGGAATAGCACCAAGTTCGTAAAAGTTGAGCAAATAATTTGAATTTTTTATATAAAGTATCTCGAAGTGTTGACTTGATCCCTGCGAAATCTCCCCGCGATGGGTCTAGTAGTTTCAAAGTAGCGTCGAACGTCTCTTGAAGTAACTTCCTGTCAAAAACTAAAGTTGCAAGGTTGCAATTTGGAAGGTACAGAACAATCTGATGCAGAAAACGGCTCGGAAAAATTCAGAAATGATCCGAACCGCACTTGCAGATGTCTCTGGTATTCCTCTCTGACTACACACGAAACCCACCCCTTTCAATCTCTACCAGCCACGCCTTTCGTCGGACAGCGAAAATAGTTAGTCGCGGTTGCGACAGACTACTCGGTAGTTGTTTCAGGGTACAACTTGCATTCGAGACCAAAAAAATCCTTATTTACACTCCAGCCATCTTGTTTTTATTCTCTCTTTGTGTTAGATTTCTTTATGTTAGGTAGCTTTGAGAGGCGTTCAAAACTACTCCGAAATGACTGGACTTACAACGGGAAGACTTCGCAAGGGTCAAATCAATATTTTGGGCTACAAAATTGGGATCAAAAATTCAAATTTTTTGCTCAATTTTTACGAACTTGGCACTATTTCAAACTTTTGTTCCTCTAATTTTATCCAGTAGTTTATAAAAAACACAGTACAGGTGATTATTTGTCGGCACTTAAAGTTGTCTTTTTTAAGTCAACTTGAAGTAGACTTTCTAAAGCTGACATCTACTTTTTGTATAATAATTTTTTATTGACTTTAATTATACACCTTTAAGGGGATGCTAAACTGCTCACCAACTTGATCGAGGTTGATAATAATGTAGAGTTATTTGTGCACGTCATTAACAAAATTTTGTATGTATTTCTTTTATAGATTAAAAAATCCTTTTCCAGAATTAAAGTTTATGTATTAATATCAACTTATGCATTGAATTTCATATCAAAAATGAAAAAAAATTTTTCAGATTGCTCTTTTGAAACACGAAATGTTTACCAATGTGTATCTTTTTTATTAAGACGTCTTTGCTCAATCTAAAAGCATAGTATTGTTCCTTAATGTTCACTCGTTATTATATTATATTATATTATGTGTGATAAATTGTAACAGCAAAATTAGAGTGAAAATTTTTCTTAGTATTTTTCATATAATTTTTTATATTGTAAATTTATAAAGTTTTCTTCAAAAGTACTTTAAACATGAAATTTGTTTAAATTATTTTTAGAAATTATAGAATGAGAAATCCTTAGAATATATCAGAATTTCCGGATGGTTATTTCATTTTCTAAAAAAAATAGATTTTTTTAATAAGCGACTGGGATTCGTGGACAGTTTTCATAATTTCGATATTCGAAATTGTACACAACACAATAACTTCGTATTCTGTGAGTTGAGAGTTTATCGGTCGCGTCTCCAGGTGGCGGATCGAAGAACGCATAGATAGTGATCCTCTAGGGAGTGATTAGACAAAGCGTCGTCATTTTGATCAAAAGCGGAAGTAGTGTATTTATTTGATAGCCTTTACTGGACGCGAGTTCGTACAATAACCTGCACTATAGCCCGGCATATTTCCTTTTCTGTACAGTAAACTGCGGTTCCGATGTCCACACTAGTCCGCACTCGATCGAGTCTAATCACTTTAACCTGTCTAACCAAGCCAAACTCTTTTCTGGCACTCTTTCTATCTCTCTTACTCGCTCGCTCTTTCTCTGTCTATTTCCGGTTTTGAGCAAAATGACCGCCAACCAATAGAAAACGATACCCGCGTTGTCCAATCACTCCCTTGAGGATCACTACGCATAGGTGGGAAACCCTGACTTGGGCTTAAGCTCTCGCGTGCTAGGGCGGACCGCCCAAATAGTAACGGCTATAACCAGCTTCGTCAAGCATAAAACTCTGCCCAGCGAAAACCATTGCCTCAGGCCAATCTGGGAGCTATGGCGAGGGCTGCATGGCACTGGGAGAACAATGTCTTGAACGATGTCTCTGGGGAAAAACCTCAAAGTATTTAGCATGATCCACGCATACAGGGAGCGTCCCAGATGCGCACAGTAATAAACGGACACAGCAGGTTGAGTGAAACGAATACAGTAACAAACGGACAAAGTGCAAAACTGACACAGCAACAAACAGACACAGTACGAAACGGACACACCATGGTGGCAATTGGACACAGTAACAAACGGATACAGTAACAAACGGACTTAACACATGGGTTTGCGATTTTCCAGGGCACTCCTTCCGATGAAGCGGATACGGGAGGTGGCCGAAGCCCCCCCCCCCCCCCCCTCAACCCCTCTGCGCGCGTGTGTATGTGTAGCCACAGCGAAGAAGTGTCCACGTTTTGTACTGTACCACATGGGTTTGCGACTTTTTACGCGTAGCGAGGTCCACCCACACTCTCCCCCCCTGTTTATATTCGACTACATTTAATAAACAGAAAATAAACGAAATATAAAGAGCTTGTTAATGCTAAGGGAAAATAATAACATAAACAGTTCAATATCGAGCTAATACTAATTTTCACAATATAATATAATTTATTAAATCAAAAATATATTATTACAAAGGCTATTAAAAACTGTGTTAAAATTGTTAAACAAATTTTGAAACGTTTCGACTATACATAGTCCTCTTCAGTCGTACCAAATTACCAATATTTATGAAATTTACCATCAGTAAAATAACGCAAATGAAAATATAATTAATCATTTAGAAAATGATGCCGATTAAATATCCATAAAAACAATGCATATCGTCTATAAAAATGTGTCATAATAATTAAAGCGTGAACAAATAAATAATACAATCAAAAGCAGTCCAAAATTATGGTAAAAAATATTGTCGAGAAATGTAAAAGATCAAAACCGATGGAAAACGTGTAACTTATGAACAATATAAATTGATATGCGTATTGTAAAAAAACTATAAACTACATATATTAATTTCAGACAATATTAACACAAGCAAAAAAGCCAACAGTTTCTACAAAGCGTTAAAAACGACTGTAATGTTCGGTCAGAAGCAGAAATCAGATTTCTAATTTGCACGACTAAAGAGGACTATGTATAGTCGAAACGTTTCAAAATTTGTATAACAATTTTAACATAGTTGTTTTTAATAGCGTTTATAATGATATATTTTTGATTTAATAAATTGTATTATATTGTGAAAATTGGTATTAGCTCGACATATTGACTTGTTTACCTGGGAGCGGTGCACTTGCACGGTTCAAATGAACACGGAGCATTTGGACACGGTGCTTTTGAACACAATATCTTTTGCACGGTTCAAATGGCCACGGTGCATTTGCACACTGTGCATTTGGACACAAAAGAAATTTTATTAAAAATGTACACCAGTTATATGCACACGTAAAATTTGACCACCGGATATTTGCACACGAAAAAATGCCCACCGTTCACTTGGACACGTAAAAGTTGCACATCATTCATTTGCACACCGCTCACTTGCACACCATTCACTTGCACACCATTTACTTGTCCACTACTCATTTGCACACCAAGAAATGCGATCATTTGCACACGGAAAGATGCGTACCGATCATTTGCACACGGAAAGATACGCATTGATTATTTGCACACGGAAAGATGCGCACTGATTATTTGCACACGAAAAGATGCACACTGATTATTTGCACACGAAAAGATGCGCACTGATCATTTGCACACCAAAAGATGCACACCGATCATTTGCACACCGTTCATTTGGACACGGTGCTTTTGGACACCGTTTATTTGCACACCGCTCAGTTGCACACCATTCAATTGCACAACGTTCAATCAAATGCATATTAAATATTTATACATTATGGCTGCGTTTGCAAAGTGTACATGAATTAGCGACTTGGATGTGGGAGGGGAGCCGAAAGCCTCCCTTGCACCCCCTCTTCACGCGCGCGCGCGCGCGTGTGTGTGTGTGTAAAGCATTCACTGCACCACATGGGTTTGCGATTTAAATGGTGTGCAATTGAACGGTGTGCAACTGAGCGGTGTGCAAATAAACGGTGTCCAAAAGCACCGTGTCCAAATGAACGGTGTGCATATGATCGGTGTGTATCTTTCCGTGTGCAAATAATCAGTGTGCATCTTTCCGTGTGCAAATGATCAGTGCGCATCTTTCCGTGTGCAAATGATCAGTGCGCATCTTTCCGTGTGCAAATGATCAGTGCGCATTTTTCCGTATGCAAATGATTGGTGTGCATCTTTCCGTGTGCAAATAATCGGTGCGCATTTTTTGACGTGCAAATGAGTGGTGGGCAAGTGAACGGTGTGCAAGTAAATGGTGTGCAAGTGAGCGGTGTGCAAATGAATGGTGTGCAACTTTTACGTGTCCAAGTAAACGGTGGTTATTTTTTCGTGTGCAAATATCCGGTGGTCAAATTTTACGTGTGCATATAACTGGTGTACATTTTTAATTAAATATCTTTTGTGTCCAAATGCACAGTGTGCAAATGCACCGTGGTCATTTTGAACCGTGCGCAAGATATCGTGTCCAAAAGCACCGTGTTCAAATGCACTGTGTCCATTTGAACCGTGTCCAAGTGAGTGCCACCCGTTTATTTTATTACATTTAATAAATACTACATGCTTATAAAATTATGCATTTTATTTCCGTCTGATTGACACTGTGTCCGTTTGTTACTGTGTCTTATTGCCACCACAGTGTCCCTTTTGTGACAGACTGTGTCCGTTTATTATTGTGTCCGTTTCACTTAGCCTGCTGTGTCCGTTTATTACTGTGCGCATTTGGGGCTCACTCCGCGTGTGACTCTGTGTAGGCGAATCACCTCTTTCCCAGCTACTCGTGAAAGGTTCCATGGAAGTTTCCATTGAAGGCTATAAAAAGTCTAAAACTCACAGAAGATACTCCGATAGAGGCTTCATCTGAGGACTCCAGAGGGGTAGTAGGGGCGGGATCGAGCGCTGAACGGCCCTTTAGAGACATGGGAGGCATCGAAACTGCAAAGGACGGATCGGTGAAGGGGCCGGGTCTTTTCAAGAGGAAACGCTGTGGAATTAAAAAGAAGAAGAGGGGTAGAAAGGAAGTAGAAAGGAGAAACTCACGAGTGGCCTTCACTTGGACACAGTACAATTGGACACAGTGCAGCTGGACACGTTGCAAATGGACACAAAATAATATACACCGTACATTTTTACATCGTAACTTTTTAGAGACACTCTTGGAACTCATGCAGAGACCCTTGAGAGTGACTGTGGAATGCTGCAAAACCGGTTTATCGGTGAACCTACTGAAGACTGATTCATAGTATTTACTCACAGGTACAAGGTAAGGCCGATAGAAGAGCCGGTCCTTGGAGGGACAAGACTAGTCCCAGCCGGGTTGATTAAATATCTAGAAGTGTTTCTGGATAAGAAACTAACATGGAGGGAACATCTTGAGGACTACTATAAAAGCATGTGTTCTTATCTCTGGAGGTGCAGAAAGATATATTCAGTTAGACGTGGGGTCTGAAACCAAAAGTAGTATATTGAATCAACACAGCGATACTTAGACCTAGGCTGCTATACACGTCTATCGTGTGGTGGCCGAGAGTGCTAAAGAAAACCGCCAAGGTAATACTAGAGCATGTTAGGACTCTATTTTTAAGAGGGGCTCTGGGAGTCATGCGGACCACGCCGGCAATGGGAGTGCTGCTTGGTCGCTGCTGCGGCATATCACCTGAGGTGTGAATCGGGGTGGAAGGTAGAAGCCTTGCATACGAAACTTCCCGGAAATATACTGTCAGATTCCATTTTTGCAATGGGACAAGACAGACCAATGATTTGTGCCTTCGAGAGGATGTACAAAATAAGCTTTGCCGGAAAGAGTGGCACGGATCCAAAAAGCCCATCCCCGGGATTGGGACGTCTGGTTTACAAATGGCTCCAAATTGGTTCCAGAGCCGGTTTTTACTGCCAATGCGATAGGACAAGGACAATCGTTTCGTTTCGAGAATATGCTACGGTTTTTCAAGCGGAAGTGGTAGCAATCATAAAATGTGTCCAGAATCTATTAAAATCCAATAGGATAAGAAGGCGCATCAAAATATGTTTGGACAGACAAGCAATGTTTAAGACACTGGAGAGTCCAAGAGTCAACTTGCGACTGATCTGGGACTGTAAGTGCGTATTGGACCAGCTGGCGAAGAACAACGACATTGACCTAGTGTAGGTCCCCAAGCATTCGAGGATCAAGAGCAACAAAACGGCTGATTTGCTTGCCAAGGAGGTGACAGGAATAAAGTTGCTGGGACCGGAGCTGGCTCTATTAGAGTCTCCTTCTCTTTAGGCAAGAGGAGGATCAGAAGCTGGCTCCGAAACCAGCTAAGGTGCTGAAGAAGGAAACAGAAGTCAAATGCAGAACGGCCAAAGCCCTGTTGAAAGAATGTCTCGATGAGAATCTTGCTATTATATGCAAATTCTAAAAAATTATATGAAAAATTTTAAGAAAATATCGAGGAAACTAAGCTTAAAGAAAATAGAAATTTGCTCTACAGATAGATTGAATTTTCTGCCTTACTATTGACATATTAGTAGTATTTTGTTATGTGAGCATACAGGATGCCACAAAAAAATCTATTAAAAAATAAATTGTGTAGGTAGGTTAATTTGAAAAGAAAAATCATGTAGTATTTTATAAAATTTGTAATAGTTATTAAGTAATTAATTAAAATGTCTGAGCAAATAAACGGCTACGGCGAGCGTTAGTCTGGAAGGAAGTAGTGTCAGCAAATGATGAAAGTCTAATCGAGCATCGGCGTAATAATAGAGAAAACAAAGTACGTGAATCTATTGTTGCGGCTTTCAATACTATTACGCCGGACATAGTGCACCGCGTGCAACCTATAATATTGTACGAAACTCTGTGTTCGAGAAGCAGTTCGAGAGACACTTCGAACAATTTTTGCATTAAACAATAAGAGTAGATTAGATTTTCCGAGGAAATCACTATCCGGCTTACCCTTTGTCGCTCGCCCCTTACCGCTTGCTGCGCGCTCGTCAGCTCGTCGCTTACCGTGCCTTTCTTGCCGCGTGTGGCGCGTGCTCTTCGTCGCTCGTTAACACTATCTCTTTCGGTAGACTAAAGGTTTAAACACAATGCCAGGCAGCAGGCAATAAGAACAGGAAATAAAGAAAGAAAAAAAGAGAGAAGAAGATCCTTTCTCTCTTTCTCTCTTTCATTATTTCTATTCCTATTACCTGTTTCCTGGCATCGTGCTTAGGCCCTAACACTCGCCGTCGCGCTTATTTGCTCAGATATTTAAATTACTTAATAACTGTTACAAATTTTACAAAATTTTATAGTATATGATTTCTCTTCTCGATTTGACTTAAGGGGATGCTAGCCTCTCAAACTTGATCGAGGTCGATAATGTAGAGTCATTCGTGTACATCATTAGTGAGATTTCGTATATATTTCTTTTATAGATTTAGAAATTCTTTTCTAGAATTAAAGTATATATATTAATATTAATCTGTGAATTAAACTAGTGCTCTGTTTCTATCCTCGGACCGCCTCGGACCGATTCTTCACTCACACATATATACGAAATTTTCTCTGAGGCTTTTTTCTTACACCAAAGCTTCTAGCTCATTTCTGCAAGCATTTTATTATTTTTTCATGTAATAAAATTAGTGCGTACTAGTTATTTGTACGTACAGAGTCTTTAAAACTTATGTGTTACAGATGAAAGGTACGAAGCGACTGCACAAAAATATAATTTTCTAACTTTTTTTGTTTTTTACGTAATATTATAGGTAGGCACTATTTGTTATTGTCTATACTTTAATTCTGGAGAAGGATTTTTAATTCTATGAAATCAGTAAAAAAATAGGCCTAATTAAAAATAATAACGTTCAATCGGTAAAACAGACGACTCCAGCATCCCCTTAATCTACTCGCACCTTTTGTTTTTCCAATTTTTTGTAACACCTTGTGTAGCCAATAAAATAGTGAATAATTTACAGATTATTGTAAGTTACAATTATCATTTATATCTTTATCGACTATTTGCTCTTTATTTGGTTGATTATTAATTTCTTATTCTTCCTATTTTTATATAATCTGTAAGTTATTTTTTATTTTATTGGCTATACAAGGTGTCACAAAAAACTAAAGAAACGAAAGATGTAAATTGAGATCTCATAGATATATTGTGGGAATATTGTGTAGTATTGAAATTGTTCTTACGACTTGCTGCTTTTTTAACATTGCTTCTTGAGATGAATCCGTATTCAGGCGGTGTACCAGGCTGTAAAGTGTTATCGATCTTTTCAGAAGTTGTATGCTGCTGATATTTTTGCATCTTTTTATTTGTATCTTCTCTGCAAATTTGCGACATTGTCGGAGGACCGGTGTCAAACTCCATTGGGGATGCAATGTGTGTCGATCTAACCGGTGCACTTAAAGATCTTGGACTTCTTTCTTTAGGTGGTTGAACTCTTCGGTAATATGGTTCTTCTGTGTCACTATCTGCTGGAGCCCATTTTGATCGAATTCTACTTGAATCGCTTTCATAATCTGATTCCCGAAATTGTCCTTGCACAAATTTTTTTGGTTTAGGCACATAGCAATTAGTCCTTTGCTGTTTCTGGGCAGATGTAGCATTGATGTCACCAAACTTAATAACGCGGCTTGTTTGTTTAACAGTAACAATCCTTCTTGCATTTTCCGTTGATTCGTCCATTTTCACTGTTTTTTTCATCTCTGTGCCCATTGCGTTGGTAAATGGCATGCTTGTATGTGCTTTGTAAAATTGTTGTGGCGATTGAGGTGGTGCATAAGCGATTTCTGGCGGAGAACCAGGTAAGAGAACAGTTTTTGGTTTTGTTGGTGTTATTGTATGTTGCTTATGAGGCGAGCTTGGCTCCATCGGTTTTCCTACATTAAAAATTTATTTATGTGATCTTCAAATCCTTTCTGACAACTCGAGAAAAAAAATATTTAAAAAAATAGAATAATAACGATCAGTTTTACGTCGAGTAGATCTTATTAAAGTACGAATCAAAATTTGATGAGTTTCAAATAATTTCAATCAAATTTTTCTATCTTGATATGTTTTAAATGTTACTCTCACAAATATCTCAAATTTTTCTTTCATCTTACAATAATGAAACCGTATATAACAAGATTAAAATTAAAAAATATTTAAAAATATCAAATTCTCCCGTTCGCCATCTGATCTGATAGATCAGATATTTCTAAATGTCTGCTACAAATATTGTTACTTAGAAGACCATAAATTTAATACCAAATCTGTTATGGCTAATGTTGTTGGCAAATTATTAACAAAAACAGTAATAAAATCTATCTTAATGTGACAACAGGTTATTGTCAGAGATTGCGCAAAGCTTATTGACATAATTTCTGGATAGATTAACAGTAGAAATCGAGTAGAATTTGTACAACAAAATTTGATAGCAGATTATTGCCGGAAATCGAGCAAGATTTGTCACTAAATACAATAATTGTAAAACTGCTACAAATTGTAAATGATGTTTTTCTCGCATGTAAAACTTGTCAGATTTTCTATAATTAAAGTTTAGAAATTCGCATGTGTCAGTATCATTTTATTGTAAAAAAATTAATAAACTGCTACATAATATTTTCAAGGATTTTTAAAGAACAATTAACAAACCGTTGATTTTAACTCAAGCGAGAAACCTAAATTTCTACTGGTTTTCTATTGATTTTGATCTACTAAATACGATTCTACTATTAATTTTTATAAAAACGATAATTAAAGTAAATAGATAGTAGAAAGAGGAAAGTGAAGTTTACAAAAGAAATTTGTAGAGCGCGAGGAAGTATATATATATGATTAACAGGAATGATGTCCCTTGCCAAACGTCACACAACTATCGGTGTTGTCGGAATACTGCAGCCTTAACAAGGAAAGAAAGTGAAGTTTGACAAGGGACACCATTCCTGCCAATATCTGTACAACGTGGATTGTGTACATCGTATATTGGATGTGTATGTGAGTGTGAGGCTTGGGTCTAGGACGTTTCACCTAGTGACAGTTCGTTTAAGAAGTTTTGCTTAAGTCTATTTTGCAAGAAGGACATTTCGCCAGTGTGATGTTTTGCCAGGAAAACAAGTAAAAGACCATTTTTTTACTTGGAGGAAAGTTGGGGGTGGTTTATCCTTTGGCACGAAAATAATATCGAGGGATGAGTTATCTACAGAATCATTATAACTTGGCGAAACGTCTACCTGGCAAAATAGTCCTAAGCAAAACATTTTTAAGCGAACTGTCACTACCCAAGTAGCAAACTGACGTCAAATATAGTCTTAAAGACTGTTTTAATGACGTTTTGCAACGTCAATAAGGCGTCATTAAAACAATATTTGATGTCACCTTGCTACTTGGGTAGGTAAAACATCCTAAACTCGAGTCTCACACTCGCATGCTCATTCAAGACACAATGTACAGAAAGCATCAATAATGCCTTCCTATATAAAATAAGCCACATTCGGGGCCAGTAATAACTAAGCGCATCACATTAAACTATTCATGCATCATGACTGTTGCTCCAAAAGGATAACAACAAGAATATAACCAACAGTCATGATGCACAAATAGCTTGACGTGATGCGCTTAGTCATTACTGGCCCCGAGTGTGACTTATTTCATATAGGAAGGCATTATTGACGTCTTCTGTAGATGATCCACATTGTATGTACAGATATCGGCACAAATGATGCCCCTTGCCAAACTTTCCTTGCTAAGTAAGGATGCAAAATTCCGACTACGCCGAAAGCTGTGTGAAGTTCGGCAAGGGATACCATTCCTGTCGATCAGTACATCCTTGCGCCATCGACATAAAGCATGGACTGCGCAATGCGAATCGAAAATGAGTCTAACTGTGGAAGAAAGACAGCATGAATTGTCGGTCAATTCTGTCTTTTCCTAGTCATGAAAAAACAAAGACAGAGCTAATTGGCGGCCGGCCATTGCTCTCACTCTTTTTTTAAAATTTAGTTGCGCATATGAATAATATAGGGATGGCGCAGTCCATGCTTTAAGTTGATGCTCGTGCTCTACAAATTTTTCTTGCAAACTTTATCTTTTTCTCCTTGTTATTCACCTCCCTTCAATAAATTACCGTTTTTATAAAAGGTCCTATTGCGGCTGCCCTTATGACAAGGAAAAAATATCATCCATTAGTCTAAAAAAACATAACGTTCTTTTTACTTCGCCCAAAAATTAATAGCAGAATCGTATTCAGGTCAAAATTTACAGAAAAAAGGTAAAAATTCAAATTTTCCGCTTGAGATAAAATCAACGGTTCTTTTAACATTGTTCATACAGGGGGTCTGAAACTTTTTGACTCGACACTTGCATAGAGATAGAACGGACTAAACCAAATAAAAAAATACTTAACTATTTTGCAAATTTTATAATTAATAAGTTATTAATTTATAAAGATATTTGAATTTGCTCGGCCTAGCGCAAAATGCAAACGCGCAACAAGATATCCGGTAAAAAATATTTATATAAAAAAATATAAATAATATATAAGAATATATAAATATATATAAATAGGATTGAGAAATTTTGCGTTACTTGTAACACCATTATTTTTACAATTACTTTTTTTTAATAATGGACTGGTTATGACATTATTTTTCTTTTTCTGTAACTGTAACAGTAACGTAAATTACATTTTTTTTAGCAACGGTAACGAATTTAATAATTACTTTCATTATTACTTTTATATTTTGAATTTTATTTTACAACTATCGTAATTATTATAATTCAATCTTCATTAACTATTAACCTAAATATGATAAAATTATTACAAAATTTGTGGCTTAGAGAACACTTCTAAAATTAAGCAAGTACGTGATATATATTTGTAAAAAATTTGGATCAGGTATGAAGTCACAAAATACATCCGTTTGAGTTTTTTTTGAGAAGAAGAAAAATAAGTATGAGATATATTTAATGTGTGTTGTGACGTGACAACTGCGGGCTATCGTCCGTGACAAGGGCCGCAACGATTCTAACGCATTTTCATTGCGCGAGTCCTGTGTCTTTCCGCTCGGGAGTAAACGCAGAAGCGTGGCGCATTTTGTTTTGTCCACGTGTCGTCCCGTGTGCCGTGTATTGTTCCGTGTCTCGTTTAATTTGCGTTGTTTCAAATCTTATTCTGAGAGTGCAGCGGAGATAGATGACCGAAAGCTATCTAAATTGTATTATTCTGACGCCTTGTCCCACCGGAAGACGTCCGGAAGAGAAATGGAACGGCGAAGGAGAACGAGCTACCACTGAGAGATAGCCGGAACTCCCTTGAGACCGCGGGCACGCAGGTCATGCCGCCCTTTACTTTGCTTTAAATTTACTGCCCGTTGAAAAAATGTCGATGTTGTTGCGAAATTATAATTGCAAGCTCCGAGGAGACGCTTTCCAATAACACCAAGACAGAACGGCATCCGAGCGGACTCCATGAAAATCCCGGTAAAAACCGCAGAGGCTGAAGGGGTATTTCCCGTTGAACTATGGACTGTGAAAAGGACGGCTTGCCGGAGGCCACGGTGGCTCCCGCGAGATCGACGATCAATCTTCACTCTGGCTGTGAAAGTCGTTGTAAGTGCCTGATTCCGAGTTGCCGAGAGCTACCTTTGTAAGAGAATGCAGGAGCCGACATCCTGAATCCCGAGAAGACAAGCCGGGGACAATATTGGTGAGACAAGCGTCACAAAGTTATTGTAAAGTCTCCGATTTCGCGATCGGGCCAGTCCCGGAACGACCGCGAGTTTGGTATTGCCTTTCTTTCGCTTAATTTTAGCCACGCTTAATTTAAAGCCACGAAAATCTCAAGGTTCTAGTAATTCCGCCGCCTCGCCCAATCACGCCTGCACATATAAATCCGGTTCGTTCTCTTTGTTCGCGTTTATGTTGCGGGCGAGTCTGTATTGCAATCGAGTCACTCTTGTTGTTCTGTGTCGCCAAATCTAGAATACTTCCGTTTGTAATTTCATCCAAATAATTGTTCACGGCTAATAGCCGCGTTTCTTGCAAGCGAGAATTAAGTATTGCGAACGTTCCTCACAAATAAGCTGATCGTTTACGGGAGAGCACAAATTCATAACGTGTTGCGCGTATCCTAAAGCACTGTACGTCTCAGCTGTCCTTGACAACCGTTCTCACACTGGGAGTTCGACGACGATTGACTTGCGTTTAGAAAGGCTTAAAACTAGCTGAAGAATTTCCGCGTATGTACATTGTGTCGCGCCTAAGATGATTGTTCCCTATCCGAATAGAATTTAAATCCAGCAAGTATTGACTCGTCGTGCACGGATTATAATCGTCGCTCGATCATGCACTTGAAGCCACAAAACGACTGTAATTACACAAGTTTGCAAATATAATTGTTACTCTTTTTTATTGTTTAAATAATTGTGTAATTCAATAGTTCTCTCGCCTTCCCGATTACATCAGCCTGTACCGAATTTCCCTCTCTACCAAGTTTAGGGCTGAGTGATCGGCTATCAAAGAAATCGACGCCCCTGTCGCTCATAATTTTTCGCCTTTTGTTTTGCCGTTCAGGAGATAATTCCCGCTCATTACGCGAGAGAGTGGTACGCTCTATCGTACCTGGCGTCCAATTCTTTTCATTCAGCAAAATTCGCGAAGTCACGATCGCCCCGTTATCTGGGTACGCAGGGCTGCGACAAGGACGGCGGCAAAGTTGCTTGCGAGCACGATTACAGTAATGTGAGCAACTGAGTGCGAAGATTTATTTAGTGAAAAGAGTTAAAGAGAAGAATAAAGAGACTGTTTCTGTATGATTAATTATATTATATATAAAATTTTATTTTACAATGCTACTCGACAAAACAATTAAACGGGCTTAACTGCTTATTACATTTTCTTATTATTATGCTAAAAAAACTAAAATAATTTAATTTTTCATTAACCTTTTAGTCTCATTTTTTGTCAAAATTCGAAACAATGAGGATGCAATGAGATATTAATACTGTTTTTTTTATTTTATATATTTTATATTTTTTAATTTTTTGTATTTTATTAAAAAATTATTAAATTATGGGGGAGTTTTTCTTATATTTTGATCTTCTTTTACTTATTTTTATATTCTGATTAATTGAAAAATCTACTTTTTATGTTGTACTCTCCAAATTGGTTAATTTTTACATACATTATCTAAATTTTTATAAATCTACTATATTCTTGCTTAATTTTCAAGATATTCTCTAAGCTTTACTATAATTTAATTTAATAGAATAATTAAATAATTTTATTGTATTCAGGAGATTAAAATCTACATAAAACAATATATTTCTCTTATTTATACATTTGGGGACCAAGATCGATTCTCCTTTTTTTTCTCCTTTAAGCAAAACTTTTTATTTACATTTTGAGCGTTTCAAAATTTTGTTCCTTTAAATTTTGCTTTTGTTAATATTTAAAAAAATATTTTACAATTTTTTTTATTTAATCTTGCTTTAGCATTAAAAGAGTAACGAAAGAATCTAACCGTTACTTTTTAAGTAACAGTAATTAGTTTTTTCGAGACTCACAATCAGTAACGAGTAACGGTAACTCAATAATAAATAAAAGTATAATTTTTAAAAAGTAGCTTTCCTATCCCTCTATATAATTATATACGAAATATGTTCATGTATATTTATACTAATTTCTTTTTTAAATTTCTGTTAATGTTAAAAAAATATTTATCATACTAAAAAGACAAAAACTAATTAAAAAAATATTTTTTGCATTGTTTCTCTCACAAAAAGTTAAGTATGAAAAAATAAAAATATTGCCTATGTACAATCATATATATGTATATTCTTAGAATTATAAATATATATGATTATGCGACATCGCGTCCGGATGGATACTGTGTAGTGATAACTATGTGCGTACTTTGTAATCAGTACCTCAAGTGCGAGTTACCTTTATATGTAACTTGCACTTGAGGTGCTGACTATGAATCCGTTGTCAATTTTTTGAAAATGGCGGATGCAATATGGCGAACACAATATTTAAAATTCAACCAATTGCCATAAAACTTAGTATCTAAGGGTTGTTTGAAATGCTGATTACGAATCCATTATCAGAATTCCAAAATTCGAAATGATGAATCCAATATGGCGAGCTTAAAATTGTTGTGAGTGCATCACACTCACATACAACATGTTGCAAGTGATAGAAGGTGTCAAATGACGCCTCGCGCGCGGATATCGCCCGGCCTACATACCGGGCGTCGCACCAGGAAATGCACTCGGTTGCTCAAGCAATAACACCCAAAATCATCTGATTTTGGGGTGGAATCTGCGTAGCCAGCACTTGCTGGCTAAGCAAGTACACTGTCCAAAGGCCAGTAACCGCGGAAGTACCTTCCCCGGTCATACGCCCAAAAACAGTGTATATAAACACCGAGGTACAGACAATGAGCGGGCTTACTTGCGTGCCATAGCGACGAACGTATGTCGCTCGTCCATTTATACTTGTCACGGGTTATAGTATACGTGTTATAACGAATCAATGTAATCAAGAGAGAAAATATATTATATCTACATTGTTACTCAACCAACGGCTACAATCTCTTACTAGACCTGATCCGAGGAGTACCGACAGACGATCCCAAATACCTGTGACCTAATAAGGGCTACAACAAAATTAAAAATTTCACTAATTTCCGTAAAACTTAGTATCTAGGAGTTTTGTCATATTGAATCCGCCATTTTGAATTTTGAAAATCTGACAACAAATTCGTAATCAGCGCTCAGAAAAATCCTTGGATACTAAGTTTCACAGAATTTGAGTTAAGTTTTAATTTTACATCCGTCATTTTGGATACGCCATTTTAAATCTTAGAAATCTGACATTAAATTTGTAATCAACAACCCAAAAAAATTCTGGAGAGTTTTATCGAAATTGGTGAGCAAGAATAATTTGTGGCTCAAAGGATTAAAAAATTCTCTCCGTCCGAAAGAATCGTTTTCCTTAAAGCTTCCAGACTGTCGAATGTAGGTCAGTCCTAAAAAATAACTCCATAGTTAAGAGAGACGACTTCAGCTACCTAAATCAGGACCAGACAAGTATGGCTTTTTACGTTTTAAGAAGTGCTATCTCAGACTTCTTGAGTCCGGATATGCAACACTCCCTAAGCCCGGAAGTTCACCTAGCAATCGCCAAGGTTAATAAAGAGATTTAGGACTTTAACAGATTTTTTTTATCGCTTTACTCTGTCTAGGAGAGCTCAAATTAAATTGGAGTTTAATTTCTTGGCTAAAACTACTGCAGATACCAACCCAGCGGATAATTTTTTGTTTGAATCTTTGTTTGGAGAAGAAATTAAACAGGCTTTCTCAATAGAAAAATCATCTAGACAGATTGTGAAGTCAACTTTGTCACAAAAAATTCAACAGCCGATTATACAACCAACCCAGATAGCCCACTCCACTTCGGGAAACTCCCGCGCCTCTGCCCTTAGAATGAGATCGAAGATAACTAGGAAGTCAAGGGTTTTGAACAGCAGACACTGGTCGCCAGATTATTCCAGGTCACGATTGAGGAGAATGATTCACAGGTATATATTGCGGCATATTCATATTCTTCCTAAATGGAGAAAAATTACTTCAAATCAAATAATCCTGCATGCCATCAGCGGTTATCTTTAGATTTCACCCATCCAGATATCTGAGTCCTCAGTTCATCTATCTAATTCAGAAGAGCAAATCTGTCTCCGCAAAATTATCAGGCTCTGCAACGAATGAGTCCCAAATGCGCACAATAATAAACGGACACAGCAGGCTGAGTGAAACGGACACAGACCAAATGCGCACAGACCAAATGTGCACGGACCAAATGAGCACGGACCAAATGCGTACAGTCGCAAATCCATGTGGTGCAGAGAATGCTTTGCACGCACGCACGCACGCACGCACACACGGGGGGTGCAAGGGGGACTTCGCCTCCCCTCCCGCACCCCGTCGGTAGAAGTGCCCGAAAAATCGCAACCCATGTGGTAAGTCTGTTGGTTACTGTGTCCGTTTGGTCTGTGCGCATTTGGTCCGTGCGCATTTAATCCGTGCGCATTTGGTCTGTGCGCATTTGGTCTGTGTCCGTTTCACTCAGCTAGCTGTGTCCGTTTATTACTGTGCCCATCTGGGACGCTCCCTCTGCAACATTGGAGTTATTGAAAGAGTTGCCGATTACAAAGATGAATTATTTCCCTCTTTTTTTGTCATCAAAAAATCATCGGGTGGCTGGAGGTTTATTTTAAACTTAAAATGTCTCAATGAATTTATTATGGCTCCACATTTTAAGTTAAAGGATTGGAAAACAATTATACGTCTTCTATCACCCCATGACTTTCTAGCTACCATTGATTTATAGGATGCATACTTTCTGGTGGCTGTTGCCCATGAAAACAGAAAATTTCTACGTTTTGTTTTCAGAACTAGCTGTTTCAATTCAGGGTTCTTCTCTTTGGTCTTGTGTCATTTCCGTACATTTTCACCAAGATTCTGAATCCGGTGGTGTCTACTCTCAAAAACAGAAGCTTTCTTTTGGTCGTCTATCTGGACGATTTTTTTCTCATCGTATTTTCCTATCAGGTATGTCTCAGAAATGTCTCAGCAACATCATCTCTTTTATTGTCCATGGGATTATCAATGAACATAAAAGTGCATTTATCTCAACGAAATCTATTCGTTTTCTGGGTTTTATCTTTAGGAACGTCCGAAATGGCCAATTCAGAAATGACTACTGTTGTGCCCCTTATTAAAGAGAGACACAGTATTTAGGGATCGCTGCCGTAACTCCTTGGGTCAGATTCCATGAGAGATAAAACCGTTTGTAGAATAACACTATATATATATTCTTCCTCTTACAATTAGTTAAAAATGAGTTACACTAATTCATTACTGAATAACCCGTGACAAATATGTAATGTCGAGCGACATACGTTCGTCGCTGTACGCTATTCGATTGAACCCACTCGTTATCTTTACATCGGTGTTTATATACACCGATTTTTGGCAAATAACCTGGGAAGGTACTTCCGCGATCATTGGCCTTCGGTCAATGTGTTGCTTAGCCAGCAATTGTTAGCTACGCAGATTCCACCCCAAAATTAGAAGATTTTGGGTGTCGTTTATTAAGCAACCGGGTGCCTTGCCCGGTACGACGCCCGGTATGTAGGTCGGACGATGTTGCACGCGTGAGGTGTCACTTGACTCCTTTGTCGCTTGCGACATTCTTTGTGTGAATACATCACACTCACAACACCACGTCCGAAATGGCCACGTATGTTTTACTTAAGTATGCGCAGCGGTCATATCCTCATGCTTCTTGGCCACAAGCGCATATTCTGTCTAGCACAAGCCATGCAAAAAATGCGCGCTAACCCATGTACATTGCAAACAATGTAAAGTTCACATATGTTTGTAGATTTTTAATACAACGTACATGGGTTAGCGACTTGATCGATGGGTGGGTGCGGGAGGAGGGCCGAAAGCCCCCCTTGTTTTTCTGAAAAATTGTTCACTACTGCATTAACAGAAATTTACTTCCAGTTTATAGATAAATCTGAGCTTGAAAGATCTATCCATCCGGACGAGACGTGGCATAATTGAGAAACTGAACGAACTTACCTGAAGCGAAGTTCGATTACAATTATGCTCTCGTCCGGATGGATGTTTTCTCTCTCCCCTCTTCTCTAAAATCAGATTTGTCAGCTTTAAAATAATGAAGCATGAAAGCTGGCGCGTACCGCGCGAGCGCGATCGATGAAGAGATGCAAGTGCAACCAATAAAGATAAAGCGTGCGCGCTTTTTACTCTCATTAAAGTATCTGTCTGAACAGCGCGACGGAACGCACTACACAGTATCCATCCGGGACGAGACAGCATAATTGTAAACAAATTTCACTTCAGATAAAGTTTTCTCAATTTTTTAATTTCTTAATTATACATTGGTAATTTTTTCTTATTTCTTTACACTTAATTTTTTCTAAGAAAAACAATGCAAAAATTATTCTTTTAATTAGTTTTTATCTTTTTAGTATAACTATTATTTCTATAACACATAACAAAAATATTATAAAAGAAAGAAACTAATATAAACATATATGGACGTATTTTATATATAACTTTATATGAAGAATATGTGTTATATATGTTCATATATATTTTATATAAACAAAAATTTTACCGAGTAGAAACCGCTCAGCAAGATATATGTACATTTATTGTCGTCTAGACAAGTGGGAAGTGCGTAAACATTGCCGCTTGTAAACAATTCCCCTCGTGCGACAATGTCACATATTAATAAATATAAAAATTTATTAATATTTATATGTATATATATTATATATATACATATATACATATATATATTAATAATTTTTTGAATTAATGTGTAATATAACTCACACATTACCTTAATTAAAAGAAATAACGTAGTATTAAATATTTCATTTTAATAAGTAATACCTGAATCAGTGCTACTAAATTTCGTAGCGCTAATACTATGACATAATGATGGTTTAATATCATAGTCACTCTCGTAGTCGCTCTCGCGGAAATCAGCCTTCACTATTTTCGAAGGATCCGGAGAAGTTGACGGAATTTTTTCTACTGATTCCAATTTTCTATATAATTGATTCATGGAATACTCCTGCAAACATCATTCTGTGAGAATTTTCGATATAATTTATACATAACAAAAAAAAGAATAATAAATAGCATACCCAAATTTATTAATACAATTCAATAGTTATTCACACAACACAAGTAACTATTTGTCAACTTAAAGTTGTCTTTTTTAACTCGACTTAAAGTCGACTTTTTGAAGTTGATTTTTGAAGTTTAATTTTCGACTTTTTGTATGATAATTTTTTATTAATTTTAATTGTAGACTATAAGTCGTCTTTCGGCATAGCAAATAATCACATAATATTGTCTAAAAGTGGACTTTTAGTCAACTTAAAATCGACTTCTAAATTGACTTACTGGCAGAATGTATCAACTGTAGTCAAGACATTTGCCAGATATTAGTTAACTATAAATCGTTATTTAGTCTAACTTTGAAATGTTTTGCTAACTGACAGTCGACTTAGTGTTGTGTAAGTAAATACTGAAATCCACAAAATACTTCACATTATTTATTAATCAATTTTTTAGGCAAGCATGAAACAAATAGCATTTAAAGTGGCACGGACACACATCAAATCTCGAACCTTTATGTTCTTCTCGAATTGCTGTTGAACGGCTTTAGGAGTCGCTTGTGCACAAATACGTGGCGAGATTGGGGAAGACTCTTCTTTTCGCAAATAATCACTTTCATAACTATGACTTTCGAAGGACTTCATTTTATTCTCACTGCACGTAGTATGGCTTTCTGTTTGAATTGTTGACAAAGCATCGCATTTTCCAAAAGATTTTTGTGTCATAGATGAAACCTTCTGCTGGAATGGCTCATCAGTATCTGCCATATAACCGCTTTCTTGTTGAAAAACTTTTGCTTTAAACTTTGGAGATTCCGGTTTTTTTACAGAAAGAGATTTTGTAGAACCTTTCGTACTTGATTGTACATAAATTGGTGGCGAACCGGGTTTCAAAGAAATAGGACTTTGCTGTTGTTTAAATTCTTTTTCATGCCGTTTAAATGTTATTCTTTTTGCCGTTTTTTCAGAAGATTCTATAGTAACTAGTGATTTAGATGGTCCTGTAAATTGTGCAGGAGTTTCGAATTTTGAAGGCGGAAGTGGTTCGGGTTCAGTGGATCTTGGTCGCGGGTGCTTTGAAATAGGTGCTTTGACTCGTCGAAAATACGGTTCTTCGCTATCACTTTCATAAGGTCTCCATTTTGCTCTCGGTCGGCTATCAAAATCAGACTCATAATCACTTTCATGAGTAAAAGAACTTTTAATGAACTTTGATGGAACTGGTACCGAAAATTTAATAGGTTTTTTAGCTGGAACAGGCGGCGGTATAATATGTACGTTTCTTGGTTGAAGAACGGGTGGTTCTATTTTTTTTTTCTTTGTAGTATGTTCCAGTACAGTTTCCTCTTTTACAACAGGTGGTGAAATATATCCAATTTCTGGAGGGGATCCTGGCTTAATAACAACTGAGTTAACTCTTTTTTCCATAAGATAGTCTGGTGTTGCAAGCGATTTAGTTGGCTCAATCTTTTTTATCAAACTAGGTGTTTTTAATTCTTTATCTTCTGTCCAACATTTCGAATTAAAATCTTTAAATTTCTGTGTCGTTTCAGCTTTCTCTATATTGCATTCAGTAGTGTATTTCTTGAACAAAGCCTTCTCTTGCACAGTATTTACAGTATGATCAACTTTAATCGTCTCGGCGTTATAGATTATTGAACCTAATTTTGATGTAGGAGATGCTTCCACTGTCTTTTCAGTGAATTTTTCTTTGCTACTGTATGAGTGTTTTTCCACTTTGGCGGACGATTCCGTACTAATTCTCTTTGTTTCGCCTTGCGGCGTTTCCTCAATTTTTTCCTGATATTCTCTTGAAAAGCTTTTATATTCATCAGAAGGAACATTCCATTCATATTTCTGATTAGATTTGATTTGCGGTGGCCACGATTTTCTATTTGAATCTGCATATTTTTTTGCCCATGATTTTTCTATTGCTAAAGTATCCGCAGATGGTTTTGGTGATGTAGATTTCAAAATCTTTTGATGATCAGAAGCAGCCGAATGACATTTGTCTTCTGAAAAGTCTATAGATACATGAGATTTGGTTTCCACATCTGATGATGATGACCACGGTCTAATAGGAGACATACTTCTCAAAACAGATGTTGAAGTGTATTCTGATGGTTCCATTTTCACTTCTTTAAAATATTCATTTTTGTTTTTCTCATATGCATCTTTCTTTACACTTGTCTCTTCGAATGTCTTCGCGCATATTTCGTTTTTTTCGTATACAAATGGCGGTAATGTTAAATCAAAAACAGGTTCCGCTGCTTTGGTGGATTCTGCTACTGTTGGAGTAAACATAGGAAAGATCTTCACCCCTCCAACTGGAGCATCTATTGGAGATAGAGTTTTATCAAAAGATTCCTGAAGCTGTTTTGCTTTGATGAATACATCAAGCCGTTTTATTTTTTCTTCTGGTTTTGGCATATAGCATATCTCGGGAGGTGGTTCCGGCACAAGATCTAAACTTTTTATAGTTGATTCAGAACTTTTGGTCTGAATTTGTAGTTGCAAATCAGAAGCTATTTTTTCTTCTACAGTTTCTTTTAGTTTTGGTTGTAGTTTAGAACTCTCATATGGAAATTCAAATAGTTTATTTTCTACTCCCCGAGATGATAATCCTTGTTCTAATTTCGTAAAAACACTCTGGGCGGCCTTTTTTGTTGTTTGAAACTCAGACGGTCTTACTTCCAATTTCTTTGCTTCTTGGTATGTACTTGCTCGCTCGTAATCCTTTGTTAATTTTTCAACTTTTTTTTCTTGAACTTGTCCATCTTCTGTTAGTTTAATCATTTCCTTTGACTCTTTTGGCATTATTTCACGTTCCTTGGTAATAGATTCGAAAAAGCTCAATGCATCTTTCTTTGCAATTGTAGAAGTCTCTATGTTTTCATTGTTAATCACTGATGTTTTCTCTATTTCTATTGGTTTCGTAATATCTGTTCTATCACTATCGACCATCTTTGTTACCATCGTTTGCTCGGTTTGAAGTTTGGATTCCACAATGGATGGCGTTTTATGTTCCAATTTTATATGATATTTCTGTTCTGACTTCGTTTCGGATTCATGGGATTCAATTAAAGATGAAATTGTTTCTGATTTACTAGCCTTTATTTCCGATCTGTCTTTCTTTTGCATACCGTCAATTGCAGTTGATGTCATAACAGGTTTAAGTAATCCGATTAACTCGGTTGCTGCCGCTGGTATTTGTTCACTCTTTAAAATACTTGATGATATATCTTCTTTCTTCCCCTCCGACTAAGTGTAAGTATAAAGTTTTACAAATATTTAAAAACAGTAAATACACTATTGATTAAGAATATTAAGTGTATTTTATTTGTTTTATATATTATTATTATTTATTATTATTATAAAAATATTATGAAGCTTATAAAGAAAATAAGTTACCTGGACGACATTTTTATCTTGAACGTTTTCGTAAATAACAGTCTTATGTATTTCGAACATATCAGGCTTTGGTTCAAAAATCGCAATATCAGCGATACTCTGCGCTTCGCCACCGGCATTTATCGCTCGTACCATGTATTTACCAGCATCTTTCTCTTCAGCTATATTAAATTAATAAATTAATAATTTTACAAATATTAATAAGTGTAAAATAAGAGAGTAATAGGTAAAGATTTATTTAGCCTCAGATAAATTCATTTATGATATATGAGAATATGTGAACAAAAATGTACCTTTGTCAATGAGCAACGTATAACAATTTCCTTGTTGAATAATTCTCAATTGTGGTTGTTTATTGATCAGTACATCGTTTTTATACCAACTGACTGTAGGCTCAGGAATACCAGTAATTTCTACCTCCATAATAATCCGATCTCCTTTTTTCACTACTTGAGCTTTAAGACGCTTACCGAAGACCGGGGGAAATATTGTTTCTAAAATTATATTATACATAAGCAGTAAATTTTTACACATTATACAAAGGAGGATGTTAAAAATAAGTAGATTTTTGCCCCAAAGGTGTAAGTAAAAAGAAGAGTATTTTTTAAATAGATTTTGATTTCCTAAATACGAAAAAAATATTGAGAAGATTGTAGGCGTTGGGAAACACCGTGAAAATTTAATAAAAATGTAGTAAATTGTCATAAAACACCTTTTTTTACCTTTCTTCCCTTCAATCTCTAAAAAAACCCATACAGATAGATTTTTAATGGCTTAATACATTATCTAAATTTTTACAATTTACCACATTCTTGTTAAATTTTCATAGTGTTTTCCAATGTTCACAAATTTCTCAATATTTTTTTCGTATTTAGAAAGTCAAAATCTATAAAAGCACTTGCTTTTATTTACACCTTTGGGGGCAAAAATCGGCCCATTTTTAACATCTTTTATTTCAATTCTATATGCAATCAGTCAAAATTTAAAACATTGCGCAAATATCCGGCAAATATAAATTATGTGCGGTTGATATTCGCATAAAATAAAACACAATTTATTAACAATTTAAAAACATTCAATATCCAATATATTAATTGAACGTTTTGGTTTTTCCTTTAAGTCATCTTCAGTATAAGTTGTTCAGATACAAATATATGAACCCGTCGGGCGACGACCTTTCCGAAGACGCCTGGCGGATACGCGGAGTCCGCTCCGGTGGAAGGGGTTACCCTCCTGAAAGGGGTAGCTGGTCGCCACAGCGGACAAGGTGTTGGAGGGTTGCAGCCCTTCAACCATCGGTGGGATCACCCGGGTGGCGCCACTCGCCGCGATGCCGAGGATGTCGGAGGCCCGTGACCCCTGAAAACTCATTGAGGCTGAGCTTGCTCCAATCTATGGGCGAGTAACGGGCAGAAGTCCAGCGCTGTGGATGGATATTCTATTAGCCAGAGACATATGCCGACCCCCGAGGGAACTCGAAGCCCCGCCCGCTTAGGAGGGCACGCCCGGTTGGCGGAGCCGTGGCGGGGAGAAGGAAAAACCAAAATGAAGGCGACTAAAAACAAAAGATGGAGAAAGGTGGCGCGAAACACAGACTTGCTGACTTCCAAGGTAGAGGAGATAGGTAACGAGGGAGGTGACAACGAGGCCGGTAAGAGTGGCCGAGCTGAAACCGAGACGAAGAGAAAGGCAAGGGGAGGAAAGGTATTACCGGCCCCCTCCATAGTCTCCACGGCAGCCGAGATCTCTGCTTGACAGCGACCTAGAGATTTCCGAGTCACTAGATATTCCCAGAACTGGTAGAGGTAGGCTCTTAACCACAGGGCTGTACGTGGCACCGGCCGCTGCAATAGAAAAACTCGTGGTAGCCAGACGTAAGGAGAGTTGGACAAGGAGTTGAACATCTTAGATCTCCTCCGCAGCTCGTTCCTCTGGGGGCCACTGTGCCTTCAGCAAAAGTAGAGTTGCGCATGCTGCTGCGTGACACATCTTTTCCTTTATTTGTTTGGCGATCGTACTCTTGAGCCCCCTTGATACCGTAGTGCACTTAAGAATCGCCTCTACGCTTGCCGCTATGGTCGACGCCAAGTCATTTGATGGGGTTGGCATATACATTACACTTCGGCATATTTTTTTGTCTTATTCGATGACTGCCTTCTGAGTTTTTCACTTAACTCAATTATTGGATGAACGGTAAAGCAACCCAGGCGAAGAATCGGCGGCGGCAATGCGGCTGCCACTGCAACTGTTCCGTCTAAGACAACACCTAACAAACGGAAAAAGAAAAGACGCCCTAACACTTCGGCAATAAAAATTACATACCTGGAGGGAGAATATGTTGAGGCAATAAAAACAGCAAGGGAGAAAAAAGATAAACCTTGACGTTATCGGCATTACAGAGCTGAGGCCGAGGAAAACGCAGATGGGCGCGCTCATACTAGAGATACCACGCAAAGACAGGTACGAGAAGGCTAACCTTCCGGCGACCAAGTTGAAGGACGTGTTTGAGGGCCAGGAAGTTAGGATTGCACAGCCAACCAAGACAATCGGAGTTAGGGTCAAGGACCTCCTGAACTTGGTTACGAAACAGGAGGTCCGTGAGATTATTGCCAAAACCGGGGATGTAATCAATCGGAGGTGAAGACGGAAAGGCCAAAACGATCTTCCAAAAGCTTGTATACTATGTGAGTCCGATGACCAATTGCTGCTGCCAATGCCGTTATGGCCGAAAAGGAAGTATAAAACTAGGTTGGACGATGGTGAGGATGGACCTCCTTGAGGGTCTCCTCCCTCTTGGGGGTCTTACAGGTCTCTCCCCACCTTCTCCAGTGCTACAGGTGCCTCCAAAAAGAGCACGTGAGGCAGAGATGCCTGGTCGACGCCGATCAAAGCTGGGTCTGCTACTGATGCAACCGGAAGAGTCATGTGCTCAGTCTGCCACGAGGCGGGCGGTTGATTTCCTTTTGGACACGTTACGTAACGATTGGACATGCACATTGCACGATTATACGTATATATAGACATATATCATTTATATATGTATCATTTTGGTTGAATTTGAGGAAAAGTATTATCTTGAATTTATTTGATGCATAAATAAATGTGATTTTTTCTAACCATAAAGGTATATATCACTGAGTGGCACCTGTTTGTCCACGTTAATATTGACCACGTGTCAATATTGGACACGTCAATATGGCCACCACAATATTGGCCACGCGTCATTGTTGGCCACGTCATTATTGCCAACGCGTCAATATTGCCCACGTCAATATTAATCAATTTTTTTTTTGTTTAGCGTGAAAAGTCGCAAACCCATGTAGTGCAGAGAAATGCTTTGCACACACACAAACACGCACACACGGAGAGTGCAAGGGTGGCCTTCGGCCCCCTCCCGCACCCACCCCGTCCAAGTCGCAAAACCATGTACAGTAGTGACGTGGCCAATAGTGACGCGCGGGCAATAGTGACGCGCGGGCAATAATGACGCGTGGGCAATATTGACGCGTGGTCAATATTGACGTGGTTAATATTGACACGTGGCCAATAATGACGTGATCAATAATGACGCGTGGACAATATTGACGCGTGGGCAATATTGACGTGACCAATATTGACGCGTGGCCATTATTGACGTGTGCAATATTGATGCGTGGCCAATATTGACATGGCCAATCCATCCCGTGGTTAATCGGGATCGTGGTCAATATTGACGTGGCCAATATTGACGTGGTCAATATTTACGTGACCAATACTGACGTGGCCAATCGGGACTGTGGCCAATGTTGACGTGGGCAAACCGGACGCTCCCATGTCACTTACGTTGAATTTGATCAAAAGTACTATCTAGGATTT
This sequence comes from Monomorium pharaonis, assembly GCF_013373865.1. Classification (NCBI taxonomy): domain Eukaryota; kingdom Metazoa; phylum Arthropoda; class Insecta; order Hymenoptera; family Formicidae; genus Monomorium; species Monomorium pharaonis. The sequence goes on along the minus strand of NC_050472.1, from coordinate 12,138,255 downwards.
GTGATTTTTTTCTTTAAAGAAAAACTTTTGACCCTTTTTTTTACCTTTTTTAAAAAGGTAATTTTGTTTGGATAATGTATATATAAAGTGATTGAGATTTACGATGACCGCCATATATATAATACATATATTACAACATATATTAAATATGTCATACTAGAGAAGTTATAGAGTTTTCTTACAAAAAACAATGATGGTGCCTCATCTGGATTCCATAAAAAAAAATTCAAAAAGAATTTGACAATTTTTTTGACTCGTATTTTTTGAGAAAAAATTTCCGTAATTTTTTTTCTCAACAATTGAGACCCATAACATATTTTTTATTAAAATCGGTTTAGTTGTTTTTGAGAAAAAATTTTTTTTCGATTTTTCTTTTTTCACCCATAACTCCCATAAAGTTATTTTTCAGATATAATACTCAAAGAAATTTGATTTTATATCAATGCCAACTTTTCGTAAAAACCTTAATCAAATCCGTGCGTGAGCAGCACACACATGCTTATCCTGCTACGCTCTTTGAACTAAATCGGAGCAAGAGCATTTTTGGAAGTTTCGTCAGAACTTGACTCGGTTCAGCCATTACTGAAATTTGATGCTCGTACGTAAATCGTCGTATCACGTAAAGATACATGGCGCGGTCTCGCGTTGCGCGTTTACTTGGCGCAAAACACTATCGTCTCTTCATATATGCAAGTGTATCCTAAGCGAGTTACAAATAGAATTATGGCCGATTTTGACTGAAAAATTTATGCATTCTATCCGTATATCAGCTCGTATAAATTGATATAGCTTTACTAAAAGAGCGTTTGTGTGTTCTCAAGATCAGCAATATTGCATATACCCCGATAACCATTTCTGCTGTAACAAATGTTGATAACAGATTCTGTTGCCAAAAAGGCGACAAATGAGAAACATATTTTGTCATTACAAACACTGTTAGCAGATATTCAGCAAATATTTAGCAACGTCTGTTATCAGAATACATGACAAAATAATAGTGAAATGCGAGCAGATTTATTGAAAGTATTGATGACAGATTGACGACAAACACCAAAGTGCATACAATATCAGCAAATTGCCTTTAGAAATACAATAACATTTGTGTGTCAAAGTACGCAACAGATTGATATCCAAAACGCAGCAGATCTGTCGAAATGTTAAATTGGCAATAAAAAGTGCGGCACCGTCGATAGGCGGCCTATTCTCTCGGGCGTAAAATGCAATCAACTTGCTACATAAAGACCACTCACAGCGCGAATAAGGTAAGCAAAAGTTATCTTCCTTCGCTGCGCCTGCGGAGGAGTCCGATGAGGCGGAGGACCGCCACATTATACTTTTATGATACAGAACTGGTAGTATTTTTATTTTTTTGGAGTGACATTTAACTACAAGAAATTTAATGAAATTAATTGCTCCTAGAATAGATGATATACCTGCGATATAAAGGGAAAAAATAGATAGGTCAATTGAGGTCCCCCTATAGGAAATATTAGATGCTAAGGAGAGGGTGGGGTAAATTATTCAATCTGTTCCTACTCCTGAATTAATAAATCTTCCCAAGAGACTGCTTACATCGATTCTCAAATAAAATTATAACTGTGAAAATGAAAAGATTCGATAAATCTGTCGCCAATCTGTCGTCATTTATGAATACAGATATGCTGCATATTTGGCGCGAATCTGCTGTGAGTTTACATTGCAACATCTGTTTTCAATTTGCTGCGTGAATTTGTCATTGTGTTGCTAGTGACAGATCTGCTCTGGTGTTGCACCCAATTTGATATCAGGATTTGATAACAATTTTTGCTTGCAATTGGGGCGCAGTCGAGAACACGTTTTAGGCCATGGTTTTGGCAGCCTGATTCTGCAAGAAATTTTTTAGCAGTCTACTGACAATTTGGCAGCAAATGGTTAGCTGGGTATTTATATCTGCGCAACTTATGATGAAAATGGCTCAAACAAAGAGCCGAAACGTTTAACTAATATATTCATGTTTTTAAATTGTTAAAAAATTGTGATTTATTTTGTGCGCATCATCAATCGTAGTCGACTCGTATTTATCAGATATTTACATTTTTTTATTTCTACAATCTTTTTAAATTAATTTATAATATATACGGATATTACTTACTTTTAACAACCAAGTCAGACGTGCTACTAGCACTTCCAATATCATTGCTCGCCGTGCAAGTATAACGTCCAGCATCGTTTGCATTAACATTTTTCAGTTCCAATTTTACGTGATTATGCGCATAACTAATTTTTATATTATCTTTCAATGTCAACTCTTGACCATTTTTTGACCATAAAATCTTCGGTTGTGGAAAACCTGAAATAAATTATAAATGTTTTAAATAATAAAAACAAGAAAAAACGGGTTATAAGGAGTCAACGCTGTTTGTGCGCAAATTTATAGACAAGTAACTTTTAGTATCTTTATCGCAGTAAGTCATGTTAAGTAATGTTACACTTTGAGCCATCTTTAGTGCAAAGAATCGACAATGTAGTAACTTGTATTCATGGCGATCCAGAGCTAAGTTTAATTAACACAGCCGATTCAATAGCCGGATAAAGAGATTAATTATATAAAAATAATATAAAATTAGCAATGTAAGAACAACTGATTATATCAATAAAACTCACCTTAGGATCTCTAGACCATCTTTAGCGTAAAAGTATACAATAAAAAATTAAAACGTGTATAACAAAGTAGTCAATTGATAAAAAAATTTAATTTAAAAAATTAATGTCTGTCGCAATATTGAGGAACTAAATGCTTTCATATAAGACAAATCCAAGCAGTGTAACGTTTAAAATGCGAGTGAGATGTTTTCGTTAGCCTAACGTGTTGTTGTCGCTTGATAAAAAGCATAATCATTGTTTATGAGTTTTGTTTTTAATAAAGGATAAATATATTTGGTTTAATAAGTCAGTGTCTGTTTGGAGATTGAAACCGTTATTTTGTATAACATTTTTGATCTTCTGTTTAGATTTCTTTCCAAATTTCGACTCCTTCTCAATCAAATTCATGATTATGATGTATCTTATGGTCCGTAATCACAGAATGAGTAATAATATTATGTTTAATATTTTTTTCATGCTCTTTAAGCATGACAAACCTTGAAGTTTTTTGTAATGACTTCTTATGTTTAGAGAGAAACATAAATAACAATTTTAACTCGGGGGAAGTACAAGAAAAAAATTTATAAACAAAAGATTTAAAAATGTACCATTGGTTTTTTATTAATGTGAAATATTCGTCCTCCCAGGGGTACACACGCACACATACACGGGGGGCAAAGGTGACTTTCGATCCCCTCTCGCATTCACCCCGTCGCACAGTAAGCCAGGAGACCAGAAAAAGTGGCCAAAAGTCAACATTTTGTCGGATTTTAATAAAACTTTATATATAGGGATTTTTGAGGTCGCTAATAACAAATATAATGTCAAAATTAAAAAATTCAGAATGGCGGATACATATGGCGACTAAAATTAATAAAAATTGGTCTGTTTCAATAAAACTGGATATATGGCAGTTTTGGAGGTTGCTAATAACAAATATAATGTCAAAATCTAAAAATTCAAAATGGCGGATCCAATATGGCGGACACAACATCTTCATCAAGAAATGTAAAAACATGGCAATTTTAATGCAAATTTTTTATCAGAGGTTTTCGAGGACGCTGATTACAAATATGCTTTTTAATTTTTAAAATAAAAAAAAAAAACAAATGAAGTCTGATAATGTCCTGCAACCTTCTCGCGGTAGATCTCAGAAACTATAGTTATGTAGGCTAATCGCGGGCAAATTTGATGAAATATTTTATTTAAATTTTTAATATCTTATTTTCATAGACATTCAACTATTTATATTTATTTGTATTATAACAGACTTTTTTGCCACTTTGATTTCATCATTTTGAATTTAGAATTTGAGTAACAAATTTGTAATTAAAGACCTCGAAAACTTTTGAAAAAAAATTTTTATCAAAAAACGGCAAGTTTTTGCATTTTTGGTCTGCCATTTTAAATTCGCTATTTTAAATTTAAAAAATTAAATAGCATGTTCGTAATCAGCGTCCTTGAAAATCTCCGATAAAAAATTTGCATTAAAATTGCTATGTTTTTGCATTTTTCATCCACCATATTAGATCCGCCATTTTGAATTTTTAGATTTTGACATTAATCTACAAAATATATTACATATTATTTAATAATTCTGAATTAAACTTAATTTTAACATTAATATTGATATGGTACATAATGTGCAAAAATCAATTCTTTACATTTTACATGCGCGTACAGTCTCGAATTATTATAAAATTCTTCAAATTACATTATGCAAAAATGGACGAAAGTGGGCGCTATATTTTTAAAATACATACTTTAAAAAATTTAATACTACTCGATTAATGTCAATAACTGACAGAGTTTAAGGGAGCCATAATTTGAAAATATGCGCAACCTATCAAATTTCAATAATAAATGAGAATAAAGATATACCATTTTTTAATTCTTGCACTATTTACTTTAAACTCCATTATAATGATTTGTCTATATATAATAATGAATGAGAAATAACAAAAGATTTTTTGTTTACTGAAATACAACAATGCCAATAAAATATTTGAAAAGTAAAATTTTCGATTGCATCCATGATTTTAAAAGTTTATATTGTTGTCAAATATAAACCAACCGATCAAATTGAATGACATTTTCAAAATAACTACTTTCGACTATCAAGATTAAGACAGGACATTTGTCTGATCTTATTTCTGGAATCGACTTTTGGCCACTTTTTCTGGTCTCCTGGCCCACTGTGCGTCGATAGGGATGCCCTGGGTAGAAGTACGCAAAAGTACGGTGCGTACTTTGTTGATGATAAATTACGGCTTAACTGATATAGTTATTTTCAATACCGTACTTTTGCGCATTTCTACCTAAGGCACCCTTACTGACGAGGTGGGTGCGGAAGGGGGACCGAAGGTCCTCCTTGGACCCTTTTCCGTGTGCGCGCGCGCGCGTGTGTGTGTCTACCCCTGGGAGGACGAATTTCATTCCACATTAATCAGAAAACAATGGTACGTTTTAAAACGTACCTTTTTTGTTTATAACTTTTTAATAAATAACGAGCGCCAAGCAAAACTTTTATAACATTATTCAGGATGATAATCTTGATAATATATTAAGGTCATTGATATCAGGAGGTGGTCCGTTATTCTGAATAGTTACCCACTATGTATAATGAAAAAATTTATTTGTAAGAAAAGAGAAAAAACAATCCAAATAAAGTGTATATACGTATGTATATACGTATGTATTGAAAGATATGATATAAATGTTGAACAAGATGGTTAATAACAAAATATTGTTTTAATAAAATTAAATTTCTAATGATAATTATAAATATTTGATAACAATTTGTTGCTTAATATTGCAAAACAGGCTTTAAAATATCTAAGCTTTGAATTTAATCTTAACTCATTTAATCAAGATTTCTAAACCTTTTTAATCGAGATGTTGTACCCCTCGTTGGGAGTACTGTTAGGGATCGCTGCCAGAGATCTCGCGAGGAAGGTATTTGGTCACTCACACCGTTTCTTCGTTTTGAACACTTTATTATATTATTCGTTTACAATGTGCGAGTAGATCGCGACCCCGCAAGGCAGAGTGTCGCGTTTATGAGTTTGCTGTCCACGACCCCGCAAAGCAGAATGTCATGGTTGTGTATTTACAATGATTTATATCGGCGATACACGACCCCGCAAAGCAGAGTGTCGTGTGTTATCTTGGTTTGTCTACTTCAGATTGACGTCTCTTACTTTCTTTCGGCGGTTTATATATCCGATAATTCGGTAGTTGGATCGAAAGAAGGGGAGGATTGCGTGAGGGCGTAAATCGGTCAGTATTCCAAATTCTTGCTTAGACAGCAAGTGCTGTCGAAGGAGCATTGCGCTAATTGTCGAGCGGATTGCGCGGAACCTCGCGCAATGCACTCGATGCTGACTGCTGCAGCTGACCGACTTACGTCATTGTGCTACTGACATCTTTCTTATCGTTATGAGTGTGTCACTCATAACAGGGATAGTTATTGGATGATTATGATGTAACAATTTATTAATTATATTACAAGAGAATGAAATACATAATTTTAAATAATATCGATAATGCATATATATATGTTTATATAACGTACTAACTGAATATACTGATATTATATACATTTTATGAAGAATAAACATAAAAGTACACTTGAAACGTATTTAAAAATACATTTTAATTTATGCGTGATCTGTTATGTTATTTATAAAACATATCATTACATTAATATATTATATTTACCTTAATATAATATATTATATATATATGTTATATAAATATATATAAACTTTATCGATATTATTCTAAATTATGCATTACATTTTTTTGTAATATAATTAATAAAGTTATATCATGTAATCACATTCAATAAGAATCTTGGTTAAATAAATGTAATTGTAATCTGATAATAATGTAATCCGATTTTTTCCTGATAAAGACCTTGATTAAGTTTTTGGTAAAGACTACGTTATCAAATCTTTCAGGTCCTGATTGAATACACCTAATTATTAAATAAGGCTTACATCACCAGTTCTTAATCAGTCCCTAATCCATATTATTTCTACTCGGGAAGTATGATACATACTAAACTTTAATTATTATATATCAATGAGTAATAAGTCGCCTAACGGTCTATATCGAATCTTAGTTATAGATATAATTTTATTTTTGGTAATTACTACATCGCTCAGTAATCAGGATCATATGTTTCTTCATTATTCAATTAATTATTAAAATTAGATCAGCGTAAACCAACAATTACACACAGAAAAAAATAATATATTTAACGAAATGTTCTTCGATTTAATTTACAATATAAATTCTCCGTTTTTAATAAGCAAATGACGGCAGATATCTGGAGTAGTCACAGTCGTCGATTCATTGGTGTGACTGTTTATTGGGTAATTACTATAGAATTAATACTATCGAATCAATGTATATTTGAAAAACTCGCATTTAGTCATCGAATCGCTATTTTAGTTATGTGAAAAAATCAAATAAATTTTTTGTATATTTTCAACATTTTCAGCCGCATGAGTTCTGAGAAAATAAATTAAACATTTAATATTTTTAAGTTGAATTATCAATTTGAAACCTGTAACAGTGGTCATTTTATTTGGAACTTACTATATGTTTTTATTTAGATTGATGAACAGTCTTTCAAAAAATATCATATGCCATTGCCTGCAAACGATTTCTCGGAAGTCACACGATCAAATTGCCAATATTTTGAATAAAATTCATTTAAAATATGAAATAATTGGTGAATAGTTGGTAGCCACTGTTACAAACAATGGTTCTAATTTTGTTAAAGTTTTTAAAAAATTCGAAGTTTGCTTAGATGATTTTTTATTTCATAAAGGTAAATTGACGTTAAAACATTTTACTCAGCAATATTAATCCAATACACATAAATGAAGACATTAATAAGTAGATAGAAAAAGTTTCGGAAGCAATAAATAGAGGCAAAAGTTCCCTAAATTTTAATTAATTACGGGATTGAAAAATCATAAATATACTGAAATCAATGAAAATTTCCAAAGATTTTGAACAGTATACGAGACCTAATGATAATATGGATGTTTTAGATTACATTGAAGCATACGGAGAATAGAATCAAAATGAATATCAGTCTGTGGAAACAGTGTTCTTTTGAAGGAATTGTTTCTCCATTATTGCCTCCTCATCAAAGATGTGCCAGCCACACTTTACATTTAGTTGCAACAATTGATATCTTAAGTGATATCAATTTAATGGAAAATATTAATTTGCTGTACAATGATGTTATCAATAAATGTACCTGTTTGTGGAACTTGACAAGATCTCCAAAAAAGCATGAGATCATGTTCGAAGCTTTGAGAGAAGCACTAAACCGACCCATTGCTACGCGGTGGACGTTGTTTAACTGTTTGAAACAACTCATAAAGTTCAAAGATAAACCTTGGATCTTGTCTGTTCAACTGGATATTGCAGATTCTTTCACAACGAGCGATTTTATGTATTATACACAATTTTGAAAACATACAAAATGAAATTTTTTATTGTAATATGTTATTAATTTTAATAAACAAACCTAATATGTTATTAATTTTACAGATTTATAGAAGAGTACATCAAATGCACTGAACCAATTGCAGAAGCACTTGATATTCTTTAGGGTGAAGTTGAAGTCAGCTATGGTTACTTGTTACTAACAATTATTTCTGCCAAGAATAAATTCTAAAAAATAATTAACGCAAATCTAATTTATTGTACAGCATTTGTTAATCTACTAATAACGACTTTGGAAAGAAGATAAAAGCAATTTAACTCTACAATAATTTTATATTCTTGTAATAGTAGATGTTTCTTAAAAAAATGTTTTAAAACCATATTATTAAATTAAACTTTTAAGTGCCTCTTAATAAGTTTGATTGTATTAATTATTATTTGGAATATCGAATGTTACAGACGCGATACAGTAAAACTAAATAATTTTAATTATTAAAATAAATTAATTTAATATTAATTTAACTATGTTCATATTTCAGTAATTTTAAGATAAATTTTAATCGTTTTTCCTTTCATTGTAGATTTTCGAATTTGTTTAATATTGTCGAGGAAGGAAAGCAAGCAGCTGTAACGGCGGCAACTCATTAGAAATTCAAAATGAGATGGTTATTGAAGTGCCTGTGTGAAACGGCTCGAGACAATGCAATGGTCGCCATAAAAAATGGACTAGGGGCATGTTACAATCATTCAGTACAAAATGTCACAGAGATGGACATAAGTAATGATGGATTCGATTTTGATAACAAGGATGGACAATACTTTGAATCGTAAATGTATAACCAGTTTTTCACAATAAAGCCTCGAATTTCGAAAAAAAAAAACGGCGGAAGCGAAGTTGTACACCATACAATTTGCTTAATATAAATAATATTTATTTTACATATTTATGTAAAATAATAACAATAAAAGTTAAAGAAAAATAAATTAAAAATTATGTTTTAATTTTTTAACATCTATTGAACTAATGTAGACACTGATGTATATGTATGTATTAAAATAAGGTATTTACAGATTATCACAAAGTATCAATTTTTATGTGAAAGCAAAAGCACTAATTCTAACTTAAAAAGGCGATTTGAAAATTTATGGGAAGTTTTTAACTGCAGTCAGTATGCGGCTTTACCATTAAGTTGACATGAGAGTTCTATATTTTGGGGTAAAAATAGACTAATAGGAGACCCAGCCCCAATGACCTTGACCTTGACATATGTTATCAAAATCATGACCTTGAGTAATGTATAAGAGGTTTAGCCGTCGCTCATTGCTTTACATGGGTTTGCGACTTTCCACGCCAAACAAAATCCACACTGTTTGTTTTTAATGTTTTTGCATTAACCAAATAACGATATAAAATTGGTTAGAGTTAGGAAAAATTACGGTGAAGGAGTGCAGGGAGAGGGCCTCTCTCCCGCCCACACGTGTGTGTGTGTTTTCTATACTATATAAGTTCCCAACTTTTTATACAAAACGTGATCTTTATCCCAGGTAGCAAGCCTACGTCATTTTGACGTCCCAAAATGGTCATATCTGGTCATATGTCGTCAAAATGACCATTTTTTTACATGACCTAAAATTGATGTCATGATGTGACGTCATTTCGTAGTCATATTTCAGTCATGATCTGACGATTATTTTCCCAGACAGCACGCATCCAAAATCGGGACATAAAGACGTCATTAAGACGTATTTTAGACACGGTCTAAAGCAGTGTCTATAATGAGATTTAAGGCGTAAGGCATAAGCATATTATATAAGCATATTATATTTAACTTTAAGAGAACTTTTTTAAGAAAACATTAGATATCTTGGAAATAATGTCAAAATGGTAACATTTATCAGAGATGTCTACTAAGAGCGGTCTTTGAGATATCTCATTGAAGAATTTCATTTAAGTTTCTTGAAAATGTTATCCTTTATTATTAAGGTTATGGAAGAAGATAAATTTAACAATGAAATTAATAAGTAAATAAATTAATGCTATTTATTTTTAATATGTTTTGCAAAATTTAATTGCTTTTATAAAAAATAATATAATTGCGTCAGTTTATAACATATAGGTATATGTAGACAATAACAAGTACCCATATCGATGAGTCAAATTGGCGTAGCAGCTAGAGTACAAGGTTCGTAATCCTAAGGTCCCGGGTTCAAACCTACCAGCGGCAAGTAAGAATAAAATAAAATAATATAATTTAAATTTAATTAATTAATAAAAATTTGTCCTAAATTTAGTATGTGCTGTTGATAAAAATAATTTAAAAAAAAATGAAATTTTTATTTTATTTTATTTTTCTTTAGTTGCAGTTTAAAGATATCCGATTTAAGAAATCTTTTAGATATCAGTTTCATGATATCTTTCTGTTCTCAAAAAACGACGCATTGGTTAACATTCTGACATTATATGTTATCTTTTAAAAGTCTCTTTATGTTATTATTTTCAGAAGCAGAATATCTTTTACAGATCTTTTTGACAACATATTGTTCACGTCATTCCATGACGTCAAAATACGGTATATTTCATGACGTCAGGAATTTGTGACATTCGACCCTCATTTTAACGTCATAAGGGCGTCATTTCGTGACGTCAAGAATAGTCAGTAAATGACCATTTTGGGACGTCAAAATGACGTGAGCTTGCTACCTGGGATAAACATGTAGCTTTGGAAAATTACATATAATTTATAAAACTTGATCTTGACAACAAATAAACCTGCAAACATAAACATAAACCTATGAAGTAAGGTCTACGTTATTTGACTAAAGTTTCATAAATACGATATTATCAGTGCTTTACGTAAAGTAAACGAAGTCCACCCCTTACGAAAAAGACACTGAAAATAACACTTAAAAAAATACTCAAGTTGAGTATAATTTTGGACAAGGGGTAAACACTCAATTCAGTGTAAACACTCAATTTGAGTGTTCGCTTTTTAATTTACTTTTAATTAGAGTGTTATTACTTTCAATTTAAATGTTCGCCATCTAATTGAGTGTTAATTTCAATGTTAATCCTAAATTTAAGAAAAACATTGAAATTAACACTCAATTAGATGGCAAACATCCAAGTTGAAAGTAATACTCAAATTAATACTCGAAGCCAGCTGAACACTCTAATTGAATATTTATTTTAGATATTCGTTTTATGTCCATTTTTACCAATGCAGATTAATTTTAATCTTGGTTGAACTTACTTTTTTTTCTTTGTTTTTATTTAATATCTTCTAATCCAATGTTTGAAAATGCACACTCAATATTAAGTGTATACCTTCAACCGATAGATGTTGAGTGTACATCCCCAACGTTTCAGTGTTCACACTTTATGTTGGAAGTATATACTCATTTATTGTGTGTTATATCCAAATGTTGAGAGTATACTTTTAAATATTCAGTATTTAAATCCAAACTTTAGTATGAACACTTAATCATTGGGTGTACACACTCAATGTTAGAGTATAAACACTCAATCTTTAGTGTAAATACTCAAGATTTGAGCGTATACACCTAAATTTCGGAGAAAACTCCCAAAATCGAGTATTAACACTCAATTTTGAGTGTAAACTCTCAAAATTAGAGTGTTTTTTCCGTAAGGGACGCTTGTATTCTACCATATGGGTTTACGACTTTCCACGTCAAACAAGATCCACGCTGTTTGTTTTCAATGTTTTTGCATTAAACAAATAACGACATAAAATTGGTTGGGTTAGAGCTTGAAAAAATTATGGAGAGATGGTGCAGGGGGGAGGGGGGGCGCTCTCCGCTTACGCGTTTTCTATAATACCATATAACTTAATGACTTTTCATGTAAAACGTGATCTTTATAGACATATAGTTTTAGAAAAAGGACAGTGATTTTTGGTGATATTGAAAAAGATCCTAAAAGAGTATTTACATTATCTATGCCAAACCGATGTTCTGAAACGTTGTTACCTATTGTCCAAAAATATGTTGCATCTGGTTTTGTAATTCATACCGATAAATAGCGTGTATACGATGGATAAACTAATACAATAATTACATACACAAAACAGTTAATCATTCTGTTAATTTTGTCGATCCAGTAACTAGGACTCACACACAAAATATAGAAAGATTGTGGAGAAAAATGCAAGCAAACATATCCCGTTATGGCATATGTAATTATCATTTTACAAATTATATTGTGGAATTTTTATTTAAGAGAATGTATGAGTATGGTGAACGTATTGACATGTTTTATAATAAGATTAATATATCCATTAAATGCATTAAATGTTAAATAAAATTTTATATATAAAATAAAATGTATGAATTTCTTGTGTTTATAACTTTCTAATAAACAATGAGCGGCTAAAACCTTTTATACATTACTCAAGGTCATGATCTTGACAACATATGTCAAGGTCAAGGTCATTGAGGCTGGGTCCTTTATTCGGCATTTTTACCTATTTTTGTAAGTAAAAACCCACACGATAGAGTGGCAGAAAGACGCAGTATTATATAATTTTTTATTCTTGTCTTAATAAAAATACTTTTTGGAACAAGTGGATTTTATATCACTAAAGAATTTTTTAAAAGCGACCACCAAATTGAGCTTCAGAGTGAAAAAAATTAGACAATTTTAATAGGAAATTTTCAAGTGTTATCATCGAATGTTTTAATCAAATTTCAACTTTGATAAAAATATGCATAAAAAATATGCAAATTTGTTTTAAATTTAATTAAATTTCGTTGAAATTATTCTAAAACTATGATAAAATTTTGCTAAAATTTTGCTAAAAATTTTTGAAAAATCTAAAATGTTGAACAATTAAAAAAAAAATTTTTTTTTCGGCAAAATTTTTTCATTAAAAATTTTATTAAATACAAAAGTTTAGTTTTAATTAAGTTGTAAAAATTGTCAATGTATCTAATATAATTCAATATTAATTATATATATATATATATATATGTATAATTATATATATATATATATACAGGGAGTCCCAGAGCATACTGGTCACTGTTCATAAAAAGGTAGATGGGATCGAGATGAACATAAAAGTTCAATATTGTTGTGGGTTTGGTCTGCTAATAATCGAGATATAAATTTTTTAAATTATGCGAATGAGAGCACGCCTTGCGCGCCGAAGGAAGGGCTCGAGCCGCTCGAGCCATAGCACGGCCTACTGTTTCAAGCATTGGCTGCCGGCGGCGGCGGGGGAAAGAAGGAGAAGCGTGGCGTCGTCGCCGTTCCCACGTCTCGCCGCACCGCACCTAAGCTCGCGTCGATGGCTGCTACGTACACTCGCGATTACATGACGAGATTATAAATTATTAATAAAAATAGGACAAATTTAAATCGCAATAAACTTTTGTAAATAAGAAAGTCGAAAGAGAGAAAGCAATGGAAACGTATGGAACCTGCAAATAATATAATATTTGCCGCATTAAATTCTCTCATCGTTTTTATGGAATATTAAATTAACGAAGATTTGTCACGATTGATTCTTTATCATTCTCCTTTCGTAACCACCTTATTAGAAAATTACGAAATGCACGAAATACTATCCCTAATATGCACTCTTTGTAAAATAACACGATAAAAAAATATTCACGTTTGATCTAACGACTTCAGGATAAATTATTCGATGCAACTTCTACGGTAATTATAGGTAATTAGAGATCAATGTTATGTCAAGTATCGTTAGTATGGTTAACTAGAAATGATTTTCTCTTGTATATGATAGAGAACTTCGAATTTCTTCTATCGTTAATACATTATAAGTCACTGAAAATCTGTCGTAATTAATAACGCAATTAAAGGTAGAAGAAACTCTGAATTCTTTTATTGATTATTGAATTTTTTATTTACTCTTGATTCGTATGTAAAATTGAACTTTGTACTTTTATACTTTGTAATTTAGCAGGAATATCTTTCCCTCTAAAGTATTTACTGAAACACGATAAACGTCATTTTCAACAACAGTTCCAATCAATATTATTAGAGTTTCATTAAATGTCATAAAATTTGTTTAACAATATTACTATTTTTTAACATTTTTAACATTAAACACGATACGACACTCAGAAAGAAAGTATCGTGCTGATTATTTAGCGCAGTTTTAGTGATAATTTTTGATAATTTTTTTTTCGATCGTGTGTAACACTAAAATATAAAGAAATGATAATTGTTAAAATTTTATTTTATTCAAATTACACATAATGAAAGTAGAATAGTACAAACTAAAGATGTTGTTAAACGTGGTAATATTTATTGTATTTGTGTACTACGTAGTGCTTGAGAGGGAAAGAGAGAGAGAGAGAGAGAGAAAGAGAGAGAAAGAGAGAGAGAGAGAGAGAGAGAGAGAGAGAGAGAGAGAGAGAGAGAGAGAGAGAGAGAGAGAGAGAGAGAGAGGGAGAGAAGGAGAGAGAGGTATCATACTAAAATGCGCGAAATACTTATCCATAGTATGTTACACTCTTTGTAATAACACAGAAAAATATTCTCTCTTGATGTAACGATTTCACGATAGCTTAGGCGCAATGCTACGATAATTATGCTTAAAAATTAATGTTCAATATCATGTATTGTTAACACAACGAAGGATTTTCTTTTATAACCATAGAAAACTTATAGTTTCTTCTACCTTTAATTGCATTATTAATTACGACAGATTTTCAGTGACTTATAATGTATTAACGATAGAAGAAATTCGAAGTTCTCTATCATATACAAGAGAAAATCATTTCTAGTTAACCATACTAACGATACTTGACATAACATTGATCTCTAATTACCTATAATTATCGTAGAAGTTGCATCGAATAATTTATCCTGAAGTCGTTAGATCAAACGTGAATATTTTTCTATCGTGTTATTTTACAAAGAGTGCATATTAGGGATAGTATTTCGTGCATTTCGTAATTTTCTAATAAGATGGTTACGAAAGGAGAATGTATAAAGAATCAATCGTGATAAATCTTTGTTAATTTAATATTCCATAAAAAACGATGAGAGAATTTGATGCGGCAAATATTATATTATTTGCAGGTTCCATACGTTTCCATTGCTTTCTCTCTTTCGACTTTCTTATTTACAAAAGTTTATTGCGATTTAAATTTGTCCTATTTTTATTAATAATTTATAATCTCGTCATGTAATCGCGAGTGTGCGTAGCAGCCATCGACGCGAGCTTAGGTGCGGTGCGGCGAGACGTGGGAACGGCGACGACGCCACGCTTCTCCTTCTTCCCCCCGCCGCCGCCGGCAGCCAATGCTTGAGACAGTAGGTCGTGCTATGGCTCGAGCGGCTCGAGCCCTTCCTTCGGCGCGCAAAGCGCGCTCTCATTCGCATAATTTAAAAAATTTATATCTCGATTATTAGCAGACCAAACCCACAACAATATTGAACTTTTATGTTCATCTCGATCCCATCTACCTTTTTATGAACAGTGACCAGTATGCTCTGGGACTCCCTGTATATATTATGTGTATATATATGTATATATATATATATATATATATATATATATATGTATAATATAAGATATATTTTATATGAGAGAGAGGGAAAGAGATAGAGAGCAAAATGGATATACTATTTTGTACCATTTCTGATGATGAAATCTAAATCTTCTACAATTCATGGATTATTATTTACGTAAATGACACGTAAAATATAGTTTATATACGCGTAATATAGATTACTTATATTTTACGTACAACTCTGATTTGTACTATATTATATAAATATGTATATGCGCACACACACACACACACACACACACACACACACACACACACACACACACGCGCGCGCGCGCGCGCGCGCGGTATACTATACACTTACCATCAATGATACCTTCAAGAATTACATTAGCTCCTTGATCGACAATCATTCCTGTAATTGGTGAAATAAATCTTGGTTCAACCAATTTCCTAGATGGTTTTTGAACTTGACTTGTCTTAACATCGTGTTTTACGTCTCCTGTTTCTTCAGTTACGAGAACAGTTTTTTCTTGTTTTATTTCGTTAGGCTGGTCTTGTATGATTTTTTCATATTCTTCAATCTTGTGAGACTAGAAAATATTTTTGATTAACACATAGATTGATTAACACATTATATAACAAAATATAACATATTGTATAATTATATAATTAACATATTATATAATTTTTAATTAACATGTTATATAATGTATGTGATTTTACCATTCACAAATACTGTAAAATTAAAATAAGCAAAAGTTATTATTTTCACAGAACTGTTGTATAAAACAGACATACTATATCTACCTGTACGACAGGTGGTGCTCCATTTTCTGAAGTGGATTGTTTGGAACTTTGCACAGTTGTTTTCGTGCAAATACTGGCAGGTTTGTGTCCAGATTGCGATAAAGTGGAAGTCATAGTAGAAGATAAGAATTCCTTTTTCGTAGACATTGTTGAAGAATGTGTGACAGTCGACGACATTTTGGTCAACACCTGACTTTCGCTACCATCTTTGTGATATGTTTTCTCGCTTGAAAAATGTTTGTCACCACTACTTGCGGGATGCATAATGCTTGTAGGAAAATGTGGAACTAATTCGAGTATTTTTTTTATTTCACTTGCAGCTGGGTCCGCTGATCCACGCTCTGGAAGTAATTCCAGTCAATAAAATAATTATATATTTATGATAATAAGTAGTAATAATATATACTTTAAGAGATATGAAATTATTATTGTGATTGGGAGACAAGAAAGTATTTGAAAAATATGTTTTAATTATGTGTACCAAGAAAAAACTTTTATTTTGATAACCAACATTATTATTATGCCGTCAACTTTAATATAATTATAACTTACTGTTTTAGTGTTTTCCTTATATATATATATTACCTGATTATTTAAACAACGATTATCAAACTTATCCAATAAATTAAAAAATTATATTATGCAAGAACTACTGAATTATTTTTACGTGATTGTAAATTATTTATGTTTTATTTTAATTAACATTCATAATATGTATTTCACAAATATGTAATAAATATGAAGAAACCGAAAGTAACAAGAGCGCATTGACCACACGGTCGAAATGCTCCTAGCGAAGTAACGAAATACTTTGCCTCCAATCCACGACAGAAATAGTATCGTTCACCTAGTAATAGGTGAATCGAGCACTCGGCTGCAATATATAACCCAAGACCCAATTTATCGTTGTCATTCTATACTCTTTAATGATGCGTATCTTATGCTTAATATTCGATAAGCGATATCAGGTTTTTTTGTATAGCTGTTTATATTTTTTATTCTTATTATTAATTAGAAATAAATTAATAAGTCTAAAAATTATACATTATAATATGTTTCATGATATTAAAAAAAAATTTTAATGTTGAATGTTTCAATAGTTAAATGTAATATTTTAATTTTACATTAATGTAAATTAAAATATTATATTTTAAGATATAATTATTACATTTATTTCCTTATCAATTTTATAAAATTAATTCTTAAAAAAATGATAAAAATGATAAGTGCATATATTAAAAATTATTGAATAAAGTAAATGTTAACGAAAATGATACTGTTACGAAAATGTATTTGTAATTTTGGAAGAATGGTGCATCAAGTATTGATAAAAATAACACGGTTATTGCTTGTATAAAATAAGAGAAAGAAAGATGAATAAAGAAAAAAATGGTTTGTCTTTTAAGTATTCCTAAATTTTTATGAAATTTGATTTTAAGTTCTTTATTAATTCTTATATTATTTAATATTTTGCATGCAGAAAATAAAGAGAGAGAGAGAGAGAGAGAGAGAGAGAGAGAGAAAGAAGAAGAAGAAGAAAAGAGATGATGTCATAAATTATATATTTAAATCGTTATAAATGTGATAGATCATGTTATAAATGTGATAAACATAAAACCGTTATTATTATATTAAAAAATAACAAATTAAAAATATTTCATTCAAAGCAAAATTATCAAATTTTAAGATGTCTTTGTGCATTTTTGTGTAATTTTATTAAAAAAAATAACTTCATTGAATAAGAGTATTTTCTTTATTGTTAATTAGGAATTTGAGTCACACTGGAGTAGGTGATATGAGTATTAATAACTTGTGACACCATTGCACTTTCTAATATTACATATAATGTTTTACGGAAAAGGAAAAAATTGAAAATGATAATGTTGCAATATTATAAAATGAGTAATATACAAAGTATCCCACACAGCACACATCAGAAAGCTTTCTGAAGGATATCTTCTGCCAGATATCTTTCAGAAAGTTTTTTGAAAGATGGTGTGCTATATATGGGATACATATAAAATGTGTGTATATTAACTTACCAATTTCTACTTTAGCGCTACAAATCGTTTTACCAGCCACGTTTTCCGCTACACAAGAAATAGTACCAACATGTGCATCTTCAACTGCAGGAATCGTCAAAACTTGTCTATCCCCACTAACGGAAATTAAAAAATTTTTTCCATGAACTGACTGGTCATTAAACAACCACTGAATCTAAAAAAGAGAATAAAAACGAAATCTTAATAAAATCTGCTGTTACACACATTTAATAAGAAAATGAAACACTGGACACATATACATGTATATCAGAAAAAAGTATGTGCGCGTCTACATTCTCATCATATTCAACAATTTACAATTTTAATGAAAAGAAAAAACATTAGTAAACATAACATCTCTCTATCTATATCTTAACGACATGATACCTCTCTAACAAAACCACGTTTTACACAGCATCGAAAGTCTCATCTTATACTTCGCGGCGCGACTGCAATCGAGCTTTTCATATGAAGTATATTGTTCACGCGTTTAAATATAACTCGTCGCGGACAAAATTACTTTTGCCCCCTCTTGACAGGCTAGCCAACCTTTTATCTAGATGTTGTTTACGTGGCCAATGCAAAATTTAAACCGTTAAGTTTTCAAGAATCTTTTAATTAAATAATCTTCTTACTTATGTTCATTATATGATGCATAATGCAATCTTGCAAGACAATTCGTATTCGACTGCATATTCTCCTGTTTCTCTATAATTTGTTATTGCTATCTAGATAGTTGTCTATCTTATTAGTTAGTTACAATTATCATGATTAAAATAAAAATCACATTATTGTTAATGTTATATAACACCCGATTTTTTTGCGCTTTATATAATTATACAATTTATATATTTCAAGGATGAACATACAAATGTAACCGTTATGCAAATTTTAAGTTTAATTTTATGTTTACCAGTTTTTTCATCTCTATTAGGACAGGATTTTTAACATAGCTTATGTTTGAAAAAAATTTCAAAATTTATTACATTATCATATGCAAGAACAAATAGAAAGTATGTAATTTTTGAAAAAAAAGTACATTGTGTTTACCTTAGGAAAAGGTTTACCAGTGACGATGCATTCAAATTTTGTTGAAACTCCTTTGAGTATTTTTCTGTCTTGAAATGTTTCTTTGAACGTTGGTGGAATTAATTTTTCTTCCATCTGAATAAATTCTTCGTTCCTTTTAAAATCACCAAGTGATTTCACAACCAATCTCGTAAAAACTTTTGCCTCACCATGTACATTTATGGCTTTGGCCATGTAATTGCCTTTATCTTTTGGTATTGTTGATGAAATTTTTAAAAAACTTGTTTCATCTGTTTTTTCCCCAATCTATTACGTTATATAGCAATTTTATAAAAAAAGTATTATAATTATTTAAATAACGTTAAATAAAATGTAATTTATGTAAATACAAATGATACTCACTAAAATCCTTCCGTTGTGAACTATTTCGTTGCTGTCAAAATACCATCTTAAATCAGGTTTAGGTTCTCCAATTACGACACATTCAAAAATTGCATCTTCTCCTTCAGCTACTAGCAAATCCGTCGGAAATTTAATGAATTTCGGCGCGATACCATTAGCAAGAGTTTTTTCTTTTTCCTTTGAAATGTGAGATGCCGCTACAAATAAAGAAAGTATTATACACATAAGCATAAAATATTTGTAATTAAAAGTATGATTATACATACGCGTAACTGTTAATGTACATTGACTAGAAGCTTCGCCACTAGAATTAATAGCAACTACTTTATATACACCAGCATCATCCAAGAAAGCTTCATGAATAACTAATGAACATCGATCACCTTGGAAGAGTAATTGGAAGTCTGATGATTCTTTTACAGGCTGTTCATTATGATACCAAATTACCTAAAAAGTTACATAATGTTAAAACAAAAAGAAATAATACAATAATAAATTTAGAAATAGGTAAAGAGTTTACCTCCGGTTCAGGTTGACCTACAATCACACAATCTAGCCTAGCTGATCGTCCTTCTTGAATTTTAAGATCCTGCAAGGGTAATTGAAATTTTGGTACTATGGATTCCGTGTCGCTACAAACAAAATCGGATTCACTGGTTTCATGAAGCAAACGTCCTTTCACAGAAACGATACAAGACACAGTAGCTTTCCCCGTTTTATTATTGGCAGTTACCATGTAAGAACCAGCATTCTTTGGAAAAGCTTCCGTAATAGTCAAACTTGTTCGACCACCGTCTGTTTGAATCTGAATAAATATGCAAATAATTACATTATGTTAAATATATCGAAATAATTATGTGTTGTCTTACTTTATGATATTTGCTTTCTTCAATCAACTTTCCATCATGAGTCCAGATTAATTCAGGAATCGGATCTCCGTTGGCTTCGCATTCTAGTTTCACTCTTTGCCCTACTCTAACCATAACATTTGATAACGGTATTACAAAATATGGTTCTTTTGCAGAAATTTGTGCAGCTGAAATTAATATTTAAGTATTTAAATAACAAATATATATTTTTTAATATATACGTCATTATTGATGTCATTACCAAGACACTTACGTTTCACGCTTAGAAAACCACTAGTAGACAATTGTCCCCATTGATTTGTTGCTTTACAGGTGTATGAACCTTTGTCTTCCAAGGAAACTTCATTAAATTTTAGAATCGCTTCTCCGTTATTAAAAGTAATAATGTAATCTGGAGAATTATCAATGTTAACATCATTTTTGTACCATTGTACCGTTGGTAAAGGATTTCCTTTAACAGTGCATTCTAATTTATGAGAACATCTTTCTTTCGCAAAGGAAGATTGCAATTCTTTCACAAAAACAGGAGCACTTGGCTGTTCTTCCGTGATAATCTCTACGTTCCAAATTTTTAACAGAAACAGTCGAGTATTAGTGTATGTATTTATAATAAAATGTACATTTTAATTTAATCAAGTTACCTTTGACAGTTAAAATGGCTGATGTTTCAACAGAACCATGAATATTAAAGGCACGGCAAGTATATTTGGCAGAATCCTCAGCGAACGTTTCTTCTATTTTTAAAGTACAATCACCATTCATATAAGTTGTTAAATAGTCTGGATTATTCAAAATCGATATTCCATCTTTGTACCACACTACTTCTGGTGTCGGTTGACCAATTAAGTGGCATTCAAAACTGAATTCTTTGCCTTCTTGAACTGTCGCGTCATTCAAAGCAACTGTGAATTCTGGTGCTAATAAATCTATTTTATCTGTTTGTGTTTTTTCAGCGCATTCGTATGATTTGTCTTGATGTATCTCCTTAGATGTAAGTTTTCTTGGAGGACTAGTTTCTTTTCGAATAACAGGAACACTTTTCTCGACTTCCATCTGTAATTATAATTAAGCAGAAATTTCATAATATATATTGTAGAATTAATAATTAAAATATATCGTCTAAAATTAAAACCTTCTGAAGAATATGAATTTCTTTAGTTTCCACAGCGGAAGTAATAGTTTCTTCAACTATGGTCTCATCAGTTTTGGCAGACACAGAGTGAGAGACGGGAGGAACAAATTTTCGTGCTTCTTCATCTTTTAATTTCTTCGCCTCTATTGCAGCTTTGTCTAAGGTCTCAGAAGCAAGTTGTTCTGCAAGTTTCTTCGCATTTTCCGCTTCCATTTTTGCAGCTTCCACTGCGGCTATTTCTATTTTAACAGCTTGTAGCTTCTTATCAGCTTCAAGTTGTTCGATTCGCATTTTCTCCCGAAGATCTACAGCATTCTGTAAATTTTGACTTAGAGTACGTAACTCGGAAGAAATAACTGCAAAGGAATCTAGCATCTGTCGATTCTCTACTACCACCTCGTTGAATTGCGGAAGTCTGTCTGTACCTTAAAAAAAATATTTTTTGTAAACAAATTTTTTATACTTACTTTATTTATTTGGTCAATTTTTTGTGATTATAATTTTACCAAAAACTATTGTCGATAATTGTTTCAGCTTCTCAATTCTCCTTTCTTGTTGTTCTTCACCAAGTTTTATATAAGCATCAATTTCTCGCAATAAATTGATAGCTTCTTCAGGCACTTTGACTATCGTTGCCTTACGTGCAACAATCATCAAAAGTTTACTACCTTCTCTAAACCACTGTTTGGCTTCTTCCAAGAGCATAAAATAATCAATGCTTAAATTCATTCTCTTTTTAGTATCTTTAACACATTTCTTCAAATGATCCCATCTGTTTTGTAGAAATAAAATTTCATCCGTCACTTGTGGAGTTAATGGAACAATTATTTCTTCTGTTTTCTTTACAAAAGTCTCAATTCTTTCTTCTAAAGTCTACAAACATATAACATTATTTACATTACATAATTATAATATATAACTTTTACGTAATCACGAATACCTTAACAATTTATTA
Organism: Monomorium pharaonis; assembly: GCF_013373865.1. Taxonomy (NCBI): domain Eukaryota; kingdom Metazoa; phylum Arthropoda; class Insecta; order Hymenoptera; family Formicidae; genus Monomorium; species Monomorium pharaonis. Next base: position 12,115,422 of record NC_050472.1, on the reverse strand, counting down.
TTAATTTATTTATTAACAAATTATTTACCGTCATCGTTTGCTCAAACTGTTCAAAAGCTGCCAATGTTGCTTTTGATATTAATAAGTTGTCACCGATTCTTTCATCCATGTTTTTCAGCTGTTTGTTTAATTCATGTAGATCCGAATTAATCTTTTCAAGATCTTCTTTAAAAACGCAGAGTCGTTGATGCTTTTCGAAATGGCTTGTTGTTTCGATTTGGAACGATTCGAATTTGACATTCACGGAATCTATCGTATGCTTTAGTTTGTCAATATCTTGTGTTGCTAATTTCAACGGTTCTTGTAATATAATATTGTTCATTATTTCATCTGATTTTGTGCGTACATATTGTAAAGATTCCGTAATATGTGTTTTCAATATGTCAAATTTGTTTAACAAACTATCTACATTAATCAATTCTGACGCATGTTCAACTTCTTGCTTTGCTTCATCAATTTTACACTCAATCTTAAAAATAAATGAAGAACAGTTAATATAATGTTAAAGCATACACTGACAGAAAAGAATGCTTAATTCAAATAAATATTTACTTGAATAGTACTAATAACATATTTTATAGAAAATCAATAATATTTATTTAAAACAAGTATTACTTTCTATAATTTAAAAAATATTTCTTATTTGAAATAAATATTATTCATTTTTTATAAAATATGTTATTAGTACTATTCAAATAAATATGTATTTTAATCAAGCATTTTTTTCTGTCAGTGTATGTATATGAGGCGTTCTCTGTCAAAAAACATTCATCGGCTCACTTTAATTTTTTATATAAAATGTTCCAAAAGCGCTTAAAATTTTCGTTGAAGTAACAATTTTTCAATACCGTTAACCTTTTTTAAAAGTCTAAAATGATGAACTCAGAATCGCAAAAGTTATCCAGATAAACGTGTCGTACTAAACATAACAAGTAAACATTTATAATAATTATAAATTGTGATGCCATTGTAAACGAATAAAATTGCAACATCTATTTGAATCATACCTTAATAATAATAACTTAATTAGATTCTGCTTTTGCTTATGCCGCAAAATACGCACCATATTGTTGCAATTTTTATAGATTAAAAACATTTTCTTTTGCTGACATAACATTTGTGAGGATCTTTGATTATATATAATCCTATCAAAAACCTTATAAAGGTAAATGAGATATCCCAAGTACATAAACGCATTAATCCTTATGTGCACACTCAGCGTTTACCATGTTGTTACACACCCAGGGTACCTAGATGCCCGCTATAGAGTTTTTCTTAATTCCTGAGTTTGTATGTGAACGTAATCGTTTAGAATCAATTTACTTTATTAAATAAACATCAATAGAAACTATCTAAGCCATTTCCAAGTCCCTCAGCCTGTTACAGCTTTCAAAAGTAAATAGCAGAAAGGCAAAAAGAGTTCCTGTAGATAGTAATTCTATAGTGGAATGTAAAAGACCTGTGATGATGAAGCAAGTCGATCAGATCTCTTAATTGTTGGGTCTAGAGAAGTAAAGAATTCCTGTAAATAAGAAGAATACATGTAAAGAATGCGATAAGTCAGGCGGCCAAGAAAATAAAGCCTTCTGTTCTCAACTGAAAACCAACCTAGATCACGCCTGAATGGAGTAATATGCTCATCGGGCCATAAGATTAAAAGTGAATTTGATGCAATAGTTAACGAGCCTTTGCAGTTTAAGATTCAATTCATTATTCAAGTCAGGATGAACAAGATAACCATAATCAATATAAACTAAGATCAAAATATTGAAAAGTTGCCTCTAAGCTTCCCAGATAGCGCAGGATCATCCTGAATATGTCCCGGGATGTCCTGGGATCTTGTCAGGATATAATAGTTGTATTATTGTAAATATTTTATATAAATATTTTATGTATAAATTGAACTTCTAAAGTAAGTTTAGAATGTTAGGTTCTGTAATAATATTAATTATGAATTAAAATCCTACTCACGTCTTGAGGACATCCTTTGGATGTCCTAAGGATATATGTATTCCAGTTAAAAATGCTATTCTTAAAATATTGTATAAAAATTCTATTGGAAGCATTGTATAAAGAGTTTCATTAACTACAAAATGTCTGAAGGTAAACTTAAATATGATGACTGTATAAATACCAGACATTTTAGATTTTAGCACAGAATGTTCTGAGAATATGATATCCTAAAAGTCCTCAGGACATCTTAAGACAGTCCTCAGGACATCCCAAAACGGTCTTCAGGACATACTAAAATAATCCTCAAGACATTGTACGAAAAATCCTTAGGACATCCTATGAAAATCCTCAAGACATCCTAAGACAGTATTCGGGGACATCCTAGACATATATTAATTTTTAAAAAAGACCGTAAATTAATATATCAAGTGAGCAATCTTTAAATATCGTATTTCTAAAATACATTGTAAAATCAAATGTGTAAAATGTATCTCGTTCATGTGTGTATAATTTGTTTCTCTGTTCAAAAATAACAATAAAATTCCACACCAAATCGACTGTTAGCCGACTATCAGTCGGCAAAAGTAGTCAAAAGTCGACTTCAAAGTCAGATTGAATATTTACACTTATTGAAACAATGTGGCATATTAACAATACTAAAAAATTATAAAAGTTGACATACAAAAATTTTTTTATTTTATTTTATACAAACAAAGCAAAAACAGATTTTTTAATAAGTTATTCCACATGCTTTTTCGCGCGCATATTTAAACAAATTGTAAAACTTTATATTTATTTATAAAAATATAAGTTAACTATATATGTTTTATCTTCCTGACAACATTTATTGTAATGATCTATAACAAATATGTATGCATAAACAAGAAATACTCATGAATCATCACGAAGCGTTCGGATGCGTACGCTCTTCGAAGTCAAGCAACGTCGGCGTTGACACTTGTATGGGTGACCGTTTTCTGGGGTATAGAGATTAAACATGCTTTAACAGGTATGGCTTGGCTGAAACATGTATAGTCTTCTTCTTCTTACAAAATTACCGTAGAGAAATAATTAGAACTTTCTATTTTTTGTTCAATTTTTTTTAATTCTCAAAATCTCTTAAAAATATTCAGCAATATTAAAAAATTTTCGAAATTAATCAGAATTTTTTATTAAAAAAATTTTTCTGAAAAACGTTTCAATTCTTATAAAAAATCAGAACATTTATCAGAAATCCTTAAAAAAATTTTAAAAATTCTGACAAAAAGTAGTCATTGTTTGCTATTTCTGAGGATGTTCTGAGGAAATTCTATGGTATTCTGAGGACGTCCGGTGGACTGTCCTCAGAATGCCCTGAGGACTAAAAAGTGGCGTTCGTTTGCTATTCCTTGAGATGTCCTGAGGACATTTTGGGATAAAATCAGGATGTCCTCAGGATATCCACGAAGTCCGTCCTGGACGTTCTGAGAACGTCCGTGTGCTATCTGGGTTAGTTCATGTTGAACTTAAGTTTGTACAAAGCATGATGAACATCCTACAAGACATGCAAGACATGCTTCTTCCATGAGAGACTAGACGTAAAAATGACACCCTTTCTTATTTCACTAACGAAAGGTAAAAGCGATCGACAATGTCCGGTGGTAGTAGGGCAGTATCAATGTTATTAATATAGGTTTGACTAGCAAATATAATAACTTTGGATTTAGCAAGATTAAGTTTAAGACCATTTGCATTAGCCAAATTACAGACAACACATGCATCCATAGAGATTAAATTTAAGTTCATCAAGAATATCAGCCGATGAACAAGAAAAATATATTTGCAAGTCCTCAGTAAGAAGCATGTGACTAGAAGAGGAAACTTTGCTAACATTATTAATAAAGAAAGAAAATAAAAACGAATCCAGCACAGAACCCTGAGAAACACCCAAGGACATAGGTAGCCAACCAGAGCAATTTCACAGCTTGCACAACCAGTTAAATACCAGAAAAACCAAGTAAGCACAAAATCAGAGAAACCAAGTTTCTTAAGTTTAATAAATAGTTAAAGATCGGCAACAGTGTCAAACATCCGACCTGAAGTCAAATAATATCAAATGATAATATCAAATGATAGTGACAAGTCCGCCATTAATCCCCTCCCTAATGTCACCGCAGACAGGTAAAAGAGCAGTCTGAGTGTTGTAACCAGTACGATATGCAGATTTTGTCCAGGATCTAAGAAATTATATTCATTTAAATAATCTACAACCTGATCAATGACAATCCTTTCTAAAATTTTAGACAATTCAGTTTGCAATCGGTCCTGTGTCCGACGGGAACAAAGGAATACGAATGTTGGAAAAAGAGTCCATTTCCATCCAGATGGAAACGAATGGCCTTCACTTGAACACAGTACAATTGAACACGTTGCAAATGGACACAAAAATAATGTACACCGTACATTTCTACACCGTAACCGTGGCCACACACACACACACACACACACGCACGCACGCACGCACGCACGCACGCACGCACGCACGCACGCACGCACGCACGCACGCACGCACGCACGCGCGCACGCGCACACACACACACACACACACGCACGCACGCACGCACGCACGCACGCACGCGCGCACGCGCACACACACACACACACACGCGCGCACGCGCACACACACACACACACACACACACACACACACACACACACGGGAAGTGGTGCAAAGGGGGTCTTTGGCTCCCCTACTGCATCCATCCCGTCGGTAGGATGCCCTTGGCATAGTTATTTCTCACTGTGTCCAAGTGAACAGTGTGCAAATAAACGGTGTGCAAATGAACGGTGCGCAAATAATCGTGTCCAAAAACACCGTGTGCAAATGTACCGTGTCCATTTGAACCGTGCGCAAATGCACCGCTCCCATGGAAACGAAGAGAACTTTAACCCAGCGAGAAATAGTACATTGAATCGACATCAATTCAACATCGAAATCATCATTTCGATGTCGATTCGACGTCGAATTGATGTCGAATACATTACCGTTCCTTGCTGGGAATGAATGATTAATTAATGCAGTAAACCACAATGAGACTTACAAGGCCAGGCAATACGCAAAGCATGAAGGGGAATGCTATGCCGAACGTGATGCGTAAGAGTGAAGAGGTCCAGCAACGATGTAAATTGTACCGGATTGTACAGGAGAAAAAACAAACACAAGGCAACCAGGTGGGCAAGTAAAACAAGTGGTAGCCGAAACAAAATTTGCATAACACAGCGGTAATGTCCTAGAAACAGAGGCACAATAAGAGTTCAATTGATTCGGTAAATAATGTAAAAAGTGTAAAAACGTGTACAGGAGAAGATAAGATAGATTTTACAAGTCCAAAACGAGCGTTTTTTCCAAAGTTTAACCGAATCAGTAATATTGTTCAGAGAGCTGAAAAGAAACTCACTCTTAGCACGCTCAATGTCGACATTAAGTTGATTCCGAAAGAGTTTATACCTGTCATAGTCAAGCAGACTATTAGATTGCTTAGCTTGCTTATATAACAAATTGCAAGCACAAAGATGAATCTTGAGCTCGTCCGAAAGTTACAGTATAAGAAGCTTCTTAACAACAAAAACTTGAGCTGGCGCAAAAACATCAAGTGCTTCACATAAAGCGGAGATTAGCAAGGCACACGATTTTTAACATAAATTTTAACTGGCAAGCCATTAATTTTATTTTAAGCGTTATTTACACTAGCACAAAGAAATTCGAGAAATTCGGAGACAATACCTCTGTAACTACACACTCGGCATGTAATGTTTTTAAAATATTTTATTTGAAATGTTACACTGTATACAGCAATAGAAATATTGCACGACTATTTCTGCAACACTTCTGCAATGTTTCAATGTCCGCGATTATTTCAAGTGCATTCTTTTTAAAAAATTTTAGTAATATTTCGATAATATTACTGAAATATTTCTGAAACATATCTATGCAGATAGCAGAAACATTTCAGAAAATATCTTAAATACATTTTATCCAAGAAATTGCAGATACACTTAAAAAATACTATTGTAATAT